>NW_028327171.1:42783436-43023603 GCF_987537825.1 Furipterus horrens
TAATCCCAGAGAAATGAGAACTTATGTCCATACAGAAGCCTATATATTATTGTTTATTTGTAATAGTCACAAACTGGAAAAAAATGAATATCCTTCAATGAATGAATGGTTTAAAAAATTGTGCTACATCCATACTGGAATATTACTCAGCAATATAAAGGAATGAACTATTGATGTATGCAACAATTTGGATGAATCTCAAGGGAACTATGCTGAATAATAAAAGCCAATCTCAAGAGGTTATTTATGCTTGATTAAATTTATATACATTTGTAAAATGACAAAATTATAGAGATGGAGAATAGATTAATGGTTGCCAGGGGTTAGAAATCGAATGGAAGAGGGAAGGGGAATGGTGTGACTGTAAATGGATAATACGGGGATCCTTGTCATGATGGAATAGTTCTGAAAATTGATTGATGTGTGGGTCACATGAATCTGCATGTGCTATAATTAGAACTATAAACAGAAACGAACACATAAATGAAAATGAGTACATGTAAAACTGGTGAAATCTGATTGAGGTCTGAAAATTGTACCAATATCAATTTACTGGTTTTTATATTATACTGTAGTTATCTAAGATTGGGAAAAACTAGGTGAAAGGTATATGCTACCTCTATGTACTATTTTGTAACGTTCTGTACATCTATACTTGTTTTTAAAATAAAATGTTAAAAAAAGAACTATTTTGTTGCATGTGATAACTTAGATAAATTTAAAAGGCATTAAGCTGAGTGAAAAAAATCCATCTCAAATTGTTCCATACTGTATGATTGCATTTATAGAAAGCTGTGTATTGATTAGGTGATGAAAAATATTACCAGAGGCTCACAGGAACTTAACTCTGAATTTCCCCTAGGAGAAATGATTCTATATTGTCTAATTCAGTATTTTCAGTGACTTCATGGAATATAACTGCTACGAATAACAAGAATCAACTATAATTCTCACAAGAGCAGAATTATAGAGATAGATGACAAATTAGTAGTTGCCAAGGACTGGGACGAAGAGAGTGTGATAAAGGATAGACTATAAAGGATTTCCACAGGGAGGTTTTGTGTAATAGAATAGTTTTGTATATGGATTGTGGTGATGGTTATACAGATCTATACATGGGATCAAATTGCATGGATGCACACACCCACATGTATACATATGAGCATGAGTTTGGTGTCAGAACTGTGTTTTAATTCCAGCTCTGACTCTTATCAGCCTTATCACCTTGAACGGAAGTCACTCATGCACTCAGAACCACTGTTTCCTTTTCTGTAAAATGATAATTATAATATCTGCCCATCTAAAAGTACTTGTTACACAGTAGGCACTTAATAAAAGCCCCCCACCCTATTTCCCCATAAACGTATGGATGTCATGAATATGATACCTGGTCATGCTTTCCCCTTTTGCTTGTGGCCTGAAACAACAGCCCTGGTGGCTCTGGAAAAAGGGTTCTGCATTCCTGTGTGAGCATCTCACCCTTGGTCTTATGTTATACAGTTTTATTTTTCATGTGCCTTACCATTCTCTGGTGAATATATCTCTCGCATTATATTTGTGTCTGGATTCACCTTAAGTCCTTTGTGAAAGGTGGTGGGTGGAGAGTACTAAGTATTGGTTTGTTCCTTTCTCCTCTGCTGTAGGTGACTAGACCCCAAAAGAGAGCTCCTCCCTCCCTCTCTTGGCAGCGGACAGATACTTTTGGGTTTATGAGAGTCCATCCTGCTCTTAGAGGACCCACAGAATTCTGTTTAGGGTAAGACTAGTAAAGTGGCAGCCGAAAGCATCTAATATGTTCAGCACTTGATTCCTCAAGTGACTATTAGTTGCTCAGGGTAAAGCTCACAGTATATCGTTAATCCTCAACTGAATTTCACCGGACATACAGCTGATTTCTGCTTAAGGAATTAAAGTGGATGTTTGGAAGTAACTAAGCAAAGTACAATTAGGAAGAAAATCTGTATTTTAAAGGAGATGTATGATGCATTTCAAAGATAACTAAGTGTTCCAGATTATAACATGGTTTTTTTTGTTCAATCTTAGGAGTTAACTGTAGTATATTAAGTTATTGGTCTAATCTTTTTTTCCCATTGCAAAGCACTCTCATTGAGATTAAATGCATATTCCCTAAAGTTTAAGAATGAAAAAATACATAAGGGGGCTAAATGGTAAAGGGAAAAATACAATAAAGATTAAATTTAAAAATGAAAAAATAGGCAAATAAGTATAAAAAATATTTTCTGTTGTTTTGAATGGGATCAGAATATGTGTGTACTGTGTATGTTTTTAAGATCCTTCCACCTGGTCAAAATGCTTTCAAAAGAGAAAGAATAACCAATGCCTCTTGTTGAGACTAGAAAGTATTGATGGTACTGAAAAACATGGCCCCTCTTGAAGTTTAGGTTTTTACTTCCTTTATTCGAGTATAAAGCAAAAAGGAGGTTTCTCTAAGATGTCGTAATAGAAGCTTTTGAATGATGTGCAGAGATAATGTTGAGGTGAATGGAGTCCATCAAGATTTGCCAGAAGTATGAAATAATTATCGAAAGGATTCCATTAGAGACGAAAGCTACCTTGACTAATAGAGACAGAAAGGCTGACCCCTTTCTGATTCTTAACTTTCTCTAATGGATGGCCTTAAGTTGAAATCCAGACTCAACTGGATGATTGATTCATAAAAGAAAAATATTGAGATAGTGGCATATAAGCAAAGCTGGAGAAATAGTCAGATTTATCTTTTAGTTAAAGCTTGGGATGAAACCTATTTTTATTCTTTGCCTTATTTTTTTTTTATTTTTTTTTTTTAGCTCATAGGGATGGAAGCTAAACAATTGGATATATTCTCATGAAGTAAACAGTAGTTTTAATGAAGAAAACAAAGGCTTCCTCTAATAAGTACAGCATCAACTCAACAAAAAGAAGTTTACAGACTTTTGAAAGATAACTGCCTTTATACTTTACCTATTAGATAAAGCAGAGTGTTCTTTGGCTAGTAATTGACACACGTCAAACTCTGCATTTTCCAATGCATACATCAATAACGCACACACATGCACACATACCTAGCTAGAGTAAAATGGGTCAAATACCTGAAATTATCTAAAATCCCCTGTGTTGGTTGAAAGCAGGAACTGATGGCTTTGCCGCCTCTGGTTGTTGCAAAGCACTTCATTGCAGCTGGGTAAAAGTGTTCTGAGTGTCAGATTGGTAATTAACTGGTCTGTTATGGAGGGAAAATTGCTAATAATAAATAAAGGTACTGCCATTGTCTGAATGAAGGATCAGCTGAAGTCAAGGATGTCAAGGAGAGATGTGAAATTGTTGATGAGGCATTTTGATTGTCATTTAAGTTAATATTAGGTTGCTTCTGATAATATACAAGATCAGCTGAAGTGGCCAGCAATATGAAAGTGGAAATAAGAACTTCTTTTAAAATCTCAAACATAACAACTAGGATAATTTTAAAATGCTGTATCATTTAAGTGGAAATTTCAGTATATTCAATACATTGGTTAAAAAATTAGATTGTTAATAAATTATATTACTACTTAAATTAATATTCTGAGAGATATAGGAAAATTGAGAATACAGTTAATAACTCTCCTTTCTTGAAAATTATATACAATTGATATAATTTTACTCTGAGGATAAATAAATAATTCCATAATAATGACTCAGCAGATTCTCAATACATTTCGATCAAGATTTTCTAATTTATCTCATTGAAAACTACAAATACTTTAAGTTATCAAAGTTAATCAGTCCATAAATATTGAATAAATCAAAATACATGAAAACATATATAAGATGGAGTGTATTCATATATGGTTGAAGTTTTATTAATAAAATGTTTTATGAATATAAAATAATTTCTTTTAAATATAGTATGGCCCTAAATGTTATTCTGAGTTTCACAATTTCAGAGTAACTTTTGCCTCATTGTGTGTCGGTAGATGGGGCAAATATTAGTATTAGCTCTGTTCTACAGAAAAGAATACTGAGACTTAGAAGGTTCGAGGAAGCAATTTGGCCAAAATCACACAACAAACTGGCAAAGTCTGGAATCAAATCTCTCTTCTGATGACTCCAAAAAGTGTGAGATGTGGGTGTGGGTGTTGGTGTAGGAAGGACACATGGTTATTGTCATTACTCCTCATATTTGAAGATGCTCATGGCCTTGGTGAAATAATGATTTTCTCAGTGAAAGGGGAAAAGGGGGAAGAGAGGAAAAATGACTCATGCTCCTAGACAACAGTGGGGTGATTGCATGGGGGGAGGAGGTATAAGGGGACTAAATGGTACTGGAAAAAAATACAACAAAAATTTTAAAGAAAATAGAAATATATATATTGGTCCAGGTCCCACAGTACTTATTTGGTGAATGCTTGACTGTTTGCATGTAAGATGTTTTTGTGTTTTGTGACTCACTTGTAGCCTTTCAGACTACATTGACACTTTTGTTCAAAAAAGAGACTCTACATCATTTTTTTTTAAATGGAGATTTTCATCCAATGTAAGCTATTTGCAAGAGAGCATCACCACAAGTATGGCCTTTGGAGCATGCCATTGGTTGAAATTAAACTAGAATGGAGGATACCAGGAACTGACAGTATTAGGAGGTTTATATCAAAGTTATTGAAATAATATATATATTGATGTTAGAAAAAATTATACCTATTATACTTTTTTTTTTTTTTTTTTTGCTTAAAAATCTTTTAGCCCTGGCTGGTGTGGCTTAGTTGGTTGGGTGTTGCCCCACAGACCAAAAGGGGGCAAGTTTAATTCTTGGTCAGGGCGCATGCCTAGGTTGTGGGTTCAGTCCCCAGTTGGGTCATGTACAAAGGGCAGCCAGTCAGTGTTTATCTCTCACATCGATGTTTCTCTCGCTCTCTTTCTCTGTCCCTTTCCCTTTCTCTAAACCTTCTCTCCCTTTTTGTCTCTCAGAAAGCAATGAAAAAATGTCCTCTGGTGAGGATAAAATTAAATAATAAAAATATTTTCTGAAAATCTCTTTTATATCTGACTCAAGAATAGGAAATATCATCTATACTATGCTGTTCCTAAGAATGTCTGAATGGACCTTTAAGTATAGAGAATATGATTATTTCCTGATTCTATATAGTAGAGTTTTATAATTACAGGTCTAAAGTGTCTTTTTTTTTTTATTTTACTTTTTGGTTTTTCAATTACAGTTGTCCCATTTTTCCCCCATTGTTTCCCCCCACCCAGCCCACCCCTTCTCCCACAATCATATCCCTCCCCATTGTCCATGTCCATGAGTCATTTATACACGTTCCTTGACTAGGCCCTTCCCTTACTTATCCCCCTTCTCTCCCTCCACCTCCCTCCTATTGACTGCTATTCTGCTCCTTGTCCTATTTAGTTCGTTTGTTTATGTTGTTCTTTAGTTTCTTGTATTAGGTGATATCATATGGTATTTTTCTTTCTTTGTCTGGCTTATTTCACTGAGCATAATTCTCTCTAGTTCCATCCAAGTTGTCACAAATGGCAGGAGTTCCTTCTTTCTCTCTGCTGCATAGTATTCCATTGTGTAAATGTACCACCATTTTTTGATCCACTCATCTGCAGATGGGCACTTAGGCTGTTTCCAGCACTTAGCTATTGTAAACAGGGCTGCTATGAACATAGGGGTGCACAGGTTCTTTTGAATTAGGGTTTTAGGATTTTTCAGGTATCATCCTAGCAGTAGAATCGCTGATTCAAAAGGCAGTTCCATTTTTAGTTTTTTGAGGTAATTCCATACTGTTTTCCATAGTGGCTGCACCAGTCCGCATCCCCACCAACAGTGCAGTAGGGTTCCCGTTTCTCCACATCCTCGCCAGCACTTGTTTGTTGATTCTAAAGTGTCTTAATGGGCTAGGGTAATTTGTAATTACCTCTTAGGAGTGCCTTGAGAGGTAAATAATCAATAATCATGAAGTGTCCTCTACAAATTTGACCCTTGCCATGAGGGAGTGACCCAAGGTAAGTGCCCAGCACCTTACCTCTATCATTGAACAGAGTTCATAAATTGAGGATTTATCAAAGATCTTTGGATATTGATAAAAAAAAAAATATATTGAAGTGCTTACTCAGTTCTTTGTAATATAATGAGGGTTTTTTAAAAGAATTTGTTCCATGCAAAATAGTATAAATAAGGCCCTTTCCTCCTACCACCACCAAATAGGTTTACAACTATAATTTTCTTACAAGGCAAATTCTAGTGGAGTCAGAATATTTAAATATTACATGCTTCATTTATTGACAGAACTGATCAAGTCCAAATGTTATTTTGGTTTTGCAGATATCATTGATGAATAATCTGGAAGGAAGAATACTTGAGTATGAATGTTCTGGAAAGGCTGAAATGTTTTTAATATATATCAAAATATAAACCCCAGTAATTGTGCATTTAAATTATACTCTGGGGGGATAAAAACTTTCTTCTAATATGTTTTTCAGGTTTCCCAGTAACTGTAATACGCTGAATGGATAATAGCCCAACTAGAACGAGTAGGTCCAAAGTGATTAAAATATGCAGAGTAACAGGCCTACCAATAAGAGGTTTTGTTTTTTTAACATGAAGGGGATTTGAGATTCCCCAGACATATGAGGGATAATGATACAGATTACAGATTATGATAGTCCACATGTCATTTCAATCATAAGGAATAATATTTATGTAATAAATTAAACCAAGCTAACCTTATGGATTAACTTTAGGGTACAGATTTATACCATGTATATTCTACATAGTAAAAGAGGAGACAAAGCATTTGTCTTTTTAATGAAATTACCACTGTCAGAATATTTTCAGGGCCAAGCGTTTAAAAATATTAACATGTTACTAGTTTTTTTTTGCTATTATATATAGCCAAGTATATTTAAAATATATAGAAAATGTCCAATTGAAAAATTCTTGGAGAAAATCTGCCTACTTAGTCAACTCCTCTTTGTACATGGTTCAAGAGTGAGCAGAAGAAAGAAGGAAGGAAGTTTCATTTAAGTAGATTAAAAACAATTTTGAATTGGGTTTGCATTCATCTCAAATGGAAAAAAGTGATTCTTGTTTTTTATATTTTATATAAAGAGAAAGAAAAATCTCTTAATATTATCAAAGATTTAACAGGTTCAGAGGTCTAAAGAAAGTGCTCATCCTCGAGTTAAACACTTTTCTGAAAATATATTTAACTGAAAAAGTTTTAAACACAAATTGTAAGGAACAGATCAGTTTTAGGTTTCAACATACATTTCAATCTGAAGCAGTTTTCAAAATCCAACTACGTATATCAACATAACATTTCATATTTTTAAGATAAGCATGTGGTTTTGTAAATGAATTTTCTTTTAAAGTGGGAAAATAGCACCAATTTTTACCTAGAAATTTATTTTCTTGTCATTATACCTTAAATATTTGCTTTAGTTATTGTTGGTTTTACCTTGATTAAATATAATTAACTTTATTTCAATTCTGTATGTTAGTGATCAGCCCCTGTTTCTCTCTAAAATCTACCCTCTGTCTGTTTATGGTCTACTTGGTTGAAGTTATATAAACTCAACAGCCAGTTAACTAAATGCATTTTTCACTCCTCAGCTTTTATTTTGAGCAATGTAAAAGCAGCTAACATTTGTTTTTCTTTTTGTTTGTCTTTTGAGAGACTCGTTCAAATAATATATGTTTAACTTGAGACTGGAGGAAAATACTTTATTTATAACTGTTGTGCACTAAAATCTATTTTGTGTCAACAAAGATACAGGTTACATAAATGTCAACATGAAGGCTGGGGCTGTCATTGTGCAGATAAGAAAATCAATGAAGTATTTCCCATGATAGATGAAAATCTTGAGTAATTCCTTAATTTCTGATTTTTTTTTCAATTATTCACATTAACATTTGGTATATAAATACTGGCCAGGCTATTCTCAAAAAATGGATACTTTCCTCCTAGTTTTCCAATGAGATGTCCAATGGAGGATTGCATACTGTGTTCCAGGAAGGATCAAACACTGGATGTCTATTTGGTTTGATGCAAACTGAAACCAATCAACTAGACAAAAATGTTCCACATTTGCTTTCAAACTCTTAAGCCTCTAGTGTTTTACCTTTGTTTGAGACATTTAAACATTTTGTCACATACTTAAATTGTTGATGGGCCATTGAGTCATCTTCTTTATAGGACTTCACCCACTATTTGTAAATTATCCATGATCCATACGAACTTGGGACAAACAGCCATACGTGTGTGTGTATGTGATTTAGAAGAAGGAAGTTCTCTTTTTTTTTTTTTTGTTATAGAAACTACTGCTTTCGTCTTACTTCATTCACTTGATTTAACACTTCCAAAACTGACTTTATTTTCTGTGCATGATTTTCCTGCCTGTTTTGTACATTGAGTAAGTAATAAGTAATGTTTTAAATTACTTATATTAAATCAGATTTAATATAAGATCTGGGCGTAACTTTCCATGAAAAATAAAAATATTATATTTTAAAAGTCATTCTTGAAAAATGATAGCTAGAATAGTAAAAACAAATCTTTAGACAAATACATTTTTTTAGGATGAAAATTTGCTAAGCCAGTAGAATAGCAAGAGTAAATTTGTTTACTGACATGTAGCAGTAAGGAATATTATAGAATTACAAAATTTAACATTAAACATGATTTATGTCAACACCCCTGTTTATAGATGAAAAAACAAAAAACTAGAGTTCAGTGCCTTGCCTAAAATTATACAAATGATTAGGAGAGCTACCTATTCTTATTCAACAAATATTGTTAGAAAATGTAATATATGTTGAATATGGTGAAAGATCCAAAGATGAAAAATATCCAGACCACATTTAATACTCATAATAAATCTATAGGGTAGCAGAGTAGAAGGACACTTGGAAATAACTAAACTATAAAAAGAATATGATTTATATCATAAGAGTGATACAAGTAATAGGAGTTCTGGGATTTGGTAGAAAAAGCAAAATTTAGAACTCGGATGTTTTTTCCTGGTTTATCTCTACCTGAACTAGAGTATAAACTCCATGAAAGCAAGGATCTTCTCATGCCTGGTAAAGTGTTTAGAATACAGTAAATGATCAATGAATGAAGAATGAATGTTCTTTCCATACTATAATGCTGCCTCTTAAAAGTAACACAGCTTAAAGTATGCAGTTTGAAAATTATACATTCTAAAGTACAGAGTTTAATAACATGGACAGAGCAAATCTCATTGTTTCTAACACATTGCTAACATACATAACACATGTCTTGTAACTAGGAAGATGGCTTTTTTTATATAATAACACTTGAAAATTTGGCCACTTACCACTGTGAAAATTTTGGCTTCTAGGATACTGATTACTATTTAAACCCTCATAGATACATGCTCACAATTAAAGAACTTGGAAAGATTTCTAATTTTTTAAAAAATTGAACATTGTTACATGATTATACAAATAAAAAACCTAATGCTTTTAAATACAATCATTCTGATTTAGAGGCAGGGAAAAGAGCAAAATGAAATGTCATTTCTAGGTTATGCATTTCAGTGTAAAAGGACTAGAGTGACTTAAAAAGTGTGACAATCTGTTTGGGTCTCCATATGTAAAACAAAATGAAAAACAGGAAAAATAATCATGTTAATTTCAAGCATTGGTGCTAGTTCTAGCCAGAATTCTTCAGATAGCCTTTCTTTGGTTTCTATTTACTGTTGTATACACATAATGTTTTTATGAATTTGTTTAGAAATTTTTATGAAAACCATTCACTTTACATATCATACTCTTATTGAAGAATATAAAGAGTATTTCTTGCAAGAAAAAATATGTCAAGTAAAGCAACACTAAGTCAGTATTTTTGATAGTTTCATGTACTATATCATTTACACTAAGTGAAAATACATAGATAATACCTTCTTTTAACTTGGATAATATTCAATTATAGAAATATGTTAAAATTTGGGGCCATTAGCCAGATTTTATCTCTGAATTATAAAATATGGACTAACATATAGTATATTATGATTAAATTGGAATTCTGGGCATATTTGATCATTTGATAAAAAATAAATTTTCTTGCCTTAACCCAGAAAGGATAGGGAGCATTTATTTAAATTTAGGGAAGGGCTAATTTGGATAATTGTAGATCTTTTTGGTGTTCATATGTTGTGGCTTGCTTGAATAACATAACAATTTGGGTTTAAATGTGGAAATGTCATATACAAGCATCCACAGATAAACTGACTGAAAATAAGAAAAAAGTAGGTATTTAAAATTGAGGAAATAATAGATTATATGACATTTTATTTTGAGAAATGCACATTTTAAAATTATTCAGAGAATCTATTTATGAAAAATATTCCAGCATTTTTTTGCAATTTTACTGTTTAAGTAAACCGATTAAATTTTGAAAATATATAATTATACAAGGCCATTAGATTAGTCCTGTATCATGAAATATACAATTTGACTCATTCTGTGCTTTAAAATATCCTAATCCTAATTACGAGATTTTTAAAAACTTACATTAGGTTTAGTTAGTTGTAAATTATTATTACAACATGAAAAGGAGTTATAAAGTCTCTTAGTGCTGACAAAACTGTTTTAAAAAAGAAGCAGAGGAAGAAACAGAAGCCGCAATCAATGAAATGCCCAAGTAAGTGTTCCTAGTAGTGAAATTAAATATTTTAAATTACGCTGGCTGATGACTCAGTATTTAGCCTAGGCAGTCTAGGGATTGTGCAATAAGTAAAAATTGTATGACACACACAAAATTTTTCTGACTAATACTATTCGAAATAACTGTTTAACATTTCATAATTTCATAAAGAACGGGACACAAAACAAAAGTCTAATAAATGTACCTTTGCATGGCTGACTTTGAAGTCCTTATAAATGAGCAATGCATTTTGCATTGTTTGGTCATTTTCCCCAAGTGCCTTTCAGTCGTAACAATCTAAGTTCAGTTTCCTAAGAAGCCCCTCTTTCTCATTTGTCACATCTAAGAGGTTAGAGAGTATGTTTAAACAGATATATTTTCTTTTCGTCTAACCTCGTCTGGAAGATATAGGAAAACTAATTTGCCTTATTTACATATGGCACAATCTATCCAGTATTCAAGGGTTTGTCAGAAACAGGAACCTTGCGCATTTCCATGGTAACCGATGGCATGCTGACAGTATCTGGCTTGTTGCAGCTTCGTCTAGGCAGGCCGGCAATTAATCAGCCATCTACATGCACAAAATTCTTTGTGAGTGAATGGCAGCGCGCCTCTGTAGTGCTGTCTGTGCTTTTACAATTTTGTATTCCTGCCGGGCAAAGTACTTTTTTGTCTCTTCTATTCATTTTCCATAGCTCCCCAAAACTGTGCTAGAAAAAGAGTATGAGGGGGTGGGGAAAAGGGAAATACATCTACCTGTAATTTCAAAATGACATTATTTCTTCCTCACATCAAATATGCCAGGGTGTGTTTCTCCCTTTTGTTCCGTGCCTCATACTGCGTTTGCCTTTTATTTTTTTCTGAGTTTTCTTGGGGTTGTGCTACATAGTCCCTTAATCTGTGTCTCAAGGTCCTTTATTGTCGGTGCAAGTAGGGCATACCTACTAAAGCAGGTCTATGCATAAATCATGGCTGGGCCTGTGTCATGTGGTGTGGCGCCTACAAGTCCTTTTACGTTCTCTATCTAGTTCCATCCTCTCAGCTACATGGAACGGATGTTATTCCCATTTTGCAGACTGAGATGTAAATAATTAAATGATTTGACTGGCTTTCCATGACAAATGTGAGAGAGTATACTTCAGTGCTCTTGTCACTATGCCAATACCAACGCTAAGACAGTGGCAGTTTCCCTTTGTGTACAGTGATGTTTTAGGGTACAGGAATGACTATTATTTTACTTTAACATCCTGGAGCTTCCTTCCTCAAAAAATAGTACCATTTAATTTTTTCATTTGGAACCTTATACTGCCTAGAATCTGGACAAGAGCATGAGGAAGGTAATAGTTTGGGCCTTGCCTTGGGTGACTTTTAGAAAACTGTGCTTGGATGTTGCTTACAACCCTAACTAAAGTCATGTCTGGGGGAGTTACTTACCTTCTTTCGCTGTAGAATGAAGAAAATGGATTCAATTATCTTAAAGGGTCCACTCAGCACTGAAATTCTATGATTGTTCAATTTTTCTAAAACATTATTTTAGAGGGTTGTAGGTAAAAATTAAGATCCATAATTCATTCAGTCTTTTGTCCTTCAAGGAAGACAGAAGGATTTGCATTGAATTAAATTGAGTAAAATTTTTTTTCAAAAAGAATAAAGAAAGATTTGACATCTGGTTAGCTGACAAATCTTAGGCCAAAGTTAACTGAAATCAGATTTGGATGTTAGCTTGTCCACAAAATCTACACAGCAAAAATGGTCACCTTCAAGGTCAAGTTCAAGCAAAATATCTAAAGAAAATTACAAGTACATTACAGCCTACAGATATGAAGTTTCTGAAAAGTTTCATGCATTAAAAGAAGAGTTTTTGTTGGAAAATTTTCAGTGGGGAGAAAAAACTAGCAACAAAGGTATTTACTCATAGAGTGGAGGGAATTAAAGTAAAAATACATGTATTTTGTAATATTCTGTACAAATCTAACACCATTTTATCAGTTTAGGAATACATATTTAATATAAATACATGTACATATGACTATTTTTAAATAAGTTCATTACTTTAATTTATTTCCTCAAGGAAGAATTACTTATATAATTTTTTTTTAAAATTAAAGCAAATTTTTAAAATAAAAATCTTACCTCAGTTTGAAAGTAAATCTCATTTCAATAAGATGAGGATGTTTTTTGGTACAAATATTTTCCAATGTCTCTTTTCATTGTTTTATTTGTTTTGTGAATGACAAAATCTCTAGTAGAACTGTTTTCTCCACTTTTATCTTCCTGTTATTAAAAAAAAATTGAAGTGTGTGCACAAAGCTTCTGTTTTCTCCAAACTAACGATTGTCCATTTTTATGTAAGTGCTGCAAACACAAGGGTTTCATTTATTCTTTCATACTCAGTTTCTCTTGTTTATGTGCTAACTCTAAGTAACACACTCAATCATATCACATCTAACACTTAAAAAATTATAAACCATCCTATTTCTTTCAGAGTTCAATTAAACTTGTCAATGATATTCCAGAATAGAATGTGATCATCCCTACAATTAAGTGTTTTTTCCGCTCAGTTTTCTTCAACTCTTATGTTTACATAGGAAGTTTTCTATTTTTTAGTATGGTATGGCTCATAGTAGGCAGTCTCTAATTATTTGCTGTTAGAGAAAATTCAGACAAAAACCTTCTCTACATGCATAATGTTACTATGAGCTTTTGCATGTTCTCCCTCAAAGTTCTTACTGTGTCATATTGTCTTTTATTAAGGAGGGATTCTGTCACATCATTCACTTAGACATTAATCCAAAGTATTTACTGAGTTCGATCACTTTTGTTTCTGAATATACACCAACAACACCAACACTACTATTCAGAATAATAAAAAGTATAGGAAGTCTTCTCTATGGTAGAAATTATTTTTATTGATAACTAAGTTGGATTTAACAAAATTGAACTCATATAGAAATAGATTAGTTTCAAGGAATTACAGCCAAGATGGAGGCTTAGACAGACACGCTTGGTCTCCCTCTACAACTAGAAAAGAATACAACTACCTCAAAACAAAAGATAACCAGAAAATTCCAGAAAATAAAACTACATGGAAGCCCACCGTACAAAGTTATAAACCAGCGGTGCTCGCCTGGATGGGTAGGAGGCGCGAAATCAGAACCTGAATGGAAAGGTTGGGCGGGGCTGTTTGCAGTAGCACCGGGGAGAAAGTCAAGGGGACCAATCCTCGCTGCAGTCGAGCCCCGGCAGCTCGCAACCCCAACATGGGGAAAGGCAGTCCCCCCCACCCCCATTGCATCAGACGGTGAAGCCCAGAGGATGGGAGGACAGATCCCAGTCTCACAGTGGAGAATAACAGCAGGAATCCATCTTGGACCCCAGCCCCCACACAAAGCGCCGCAGTGCAGCAAAAAATGTTGGGAATGCTGCCAGTCGCTTGGTAGTGACGAGTACATGGGGCTCTGCCCCCCATGGGGCTCTGCCCCCCACAGCCTGCCCAGGAAGCAAAGCAAAACACAAATCTGTCAAAATGAAGGAGACGATTGAAATCCCAGTGACACAGCTCACTAGGCAGCAGATGAAGAACCTGACAGATGAACAAATAAGAAACCTGTCAGAGGCTCAGTTCAGAGTTATTGTTATAAGGCGGCTTACAGAATTAACAAAAGATTTGGAACAGGACAGGGAAGGAAGGAAAACCACTCATACTGAAAAGAACGAAAACACATATGAGAAAAGTGGTGAGGAAATAAAATCCAGAGATCAAATCAACAAGATGGAACATAGAGAAGGAACAAACAGTCACCCAGTGCAGAAAGAGGAAACAAAAAGAAAAGAAAGTGAAGAGAAAATCAGAAACCTCTGGGACAACTATAAGCAAACAAACATTCAAATTATAGGATTGCCAGAGGGTGAAGAAGAAGAACTAGAAATTGAAAGATTATGTGGAAAAATAATGAAGCAGAACTTCCTGAACTTGGGGAAGGAAATAGACTTACCGGTCCAGAAAGCACAGAGAGTTCCAGAAAAACTGGACCCAGGGAGAACCACACCAAGACACATGATAATCAAATTGTCAAAAGTTAAAGATAAAGAGAGAATCTTAAAAGCAGCAAGAGAGAAGAAAAAAATCATGTACAAAGGGGTCCCAATTAGACTATCAGCTGACTTCTCAAGGGAGACCTTGCAAGCAAGAAGGGACTGGCAAGAAATATTCAAAGGAATGAAAAGCAAAAACCTGCAACCATGAATACTCTATCCAGCAAAATTGTCATTCAGAATAGAAGAGCAGAGAAAGTGCTTCCAGGACAAAGTAAAACTGAAGGAGTTCATCAGATCCAAACCACTGTTATATGAGATGTTAAAGGGACTGGTTTAGAAAAAGGAGGATCAAAACTAGAAACGTTAAAATGAAGACTGTATCACAAGAACCAACAACAGAAGCTAGGGAATTGAAACAAAGGCAAACTAAGTAGGCAACAAGAGTAGAAAAAGAACTATAGGTATGGGGAACATACTGAGGGGAGGTCAGCAGGGAGGGGGAAGAGGGAGAGGAAGGGAGATGGTATAGGAATTAAGAAGCATAGTAGGAGGGAATGGAATGCACAGGAAGAGGTTGAGAAGAACTATATGCACAACCAATGGACATGGACTAAAAGGGGGGGACAACTGGAGGGAGGGAGGCCACCAGGTAGAGGGAAGTAGAGGGAAGGGAAATTGGGACAACTGCAACAGCATAATCAATAAAACATATTTAAAAAAAGAAATAGATTAGTTTCATATGTCACTTTATATATACCTTACCTCTTTAATTTCCTAGGCAAAAATGAGGATATTAATTCAGAGTTTTGTTAATACTAAATTAAATGTGTAAGCCATCTTGCTGATTTCACACACTCAAAAATAGTAGAAATATGAGGTATTGAGGAGTCAAATTAGGTTTTTTCTCCTTTTTAAAAATATTATATTATAGTAATTTTGCTATTACAGTTGTCCTGATTTTTCCTCCTTTGGCCCCCTCTACCCAGCATCCCCCACTCCCTTAGGCTATTGCCTCACCATTGTCCATGTTCATGGGTCATGCATGTAAGTTCTTTGGCTACTCCATTTCCAATGTTGTACTTTACATCCCCATGGCTATTCTGTAACTACCTATTTGTACTTCTTAATCCCCTCACCTCTTCACCCATTCCCCTAGGCCCCCTCCCATCTAGCAACCATCAAAATGCTCTCTGTATCCATGAATCTGTCTCTGTTCTTCTTTGCTTAGTTTGTTTTTTAGATTCAATTGTTGATAGATATGTATTTATTGCCATTTTATTGCTCATAGTTTTGACTTCTTCTTTTTCTCAAGTAAGTCTCTTTAACATTTCATATAATAATGATGCACTCCTGTAGATTTTTCTGGTCTGTGAAGCTCTTTATCAGCCCTTCGATTCGAAATGATATCTTTGCTTGGTAGAGCAATCTTCGCTATAGGTCCCCACATTTCATGACTTTGAATATTTTTGGCCAGTCCTTCCTAGCCTACAAAGTTTCCTTTGAGAAATCAGCTGACAGCCTTATGGGAACTCCTCTGTAGGTAACTAACTGCTTTTCTCTTGCTGCTTTTAAGATTCTCTTATCTTTAACCTTTGGCATTTTAATTATGATATGTCTTGGAGTGGACCTCTTTGTAACCATCTTGTTAGGGATTCTCTGTGCTTCTTAGACTTGCATATCTATTTCCTTCACCAAATGAGGGAAGTTTTCTTTCATTATTCTTTCAAATAGAGTTCCAGTCTCTTGCTCTTTCTCTTCTCCTTCTGGTACCACTTTGATGAGAATGTTGGATTGCTTGAAGTTGTCCCACATGCTGCTTATATTATCCTCAGTTTTTTGGATTTCTTTTTCTACTGGTTGTTCTGATTGGTTGTTTTTTGGTTCCTTGTGTTCAAATACATTGATTTGAGTCTTGGCTTCATCCACTCTACTGTTGTTTCCCTGTAAATTGATCTTTATTTCAATTAGTGTAGCTTCCATTTCTGACTGGATCTTTTTTATGCTGTTGAGGTCCTCACTAAGCTCCTTGAGCATTCCTATAACCAGTGTTTTGAACTCTGTATCTGATAGATTCATTATATCCATTGTGTTTAGCTCTTTTTCTGAAGTTTTGATCTGTTCTCCTTGGCCACATTTCTTTGTCTCCTCATTTTGGTAGCCTCGCTGTGTTTATTTCTGTGTATTAGGTAGAGCTTCCTTGACTCTGTGTCTCAGTAGTGTGGCCTAATGTAGTAGGTGTCCTGTAGGGTCCAGTGGCACAGCCTCCCCTATCACCCAAGCTGGGTACTCAAGGTACGCCCTTCATGAGGGTTGCTTACACCATCCTCTTGTAGTTGAGCCTTGATTGCTGTTGGCAAATCAATGGGAGGGATTTAACCAGGCCAATCAGCTTCAAGGACTGACTATGACCACTGACCACTACCCTCCACCCCCTGTGAAGGATAAGCTGTGCAAAACCAGGTGGTGGTGCTCTGACATGGTCTGTAGCTGCCCACTGGATGCACAGGCTCTGAGGTTCCCCAGGTGGTGCAGGACAAGGTCATCCCAACCTGAGTTTTGCCCAGAGCACCCTGCCTGAACTGTAAAGCAATCTGAGGTGGCTGCTATTTGTCCTGGGCTTGGAGATTCCCAGGCAAGGCCAGGCTGTGGATCTATGCTGGCTGCTGCTAGTGCCTGGGGTTGGGCTCTCTGAGGCCAGCTGTTGCTTGTTTGATAGGATTTAGGAAGTTGTGAAGCATGAACCAAGACCAGCAATTCATATGGAAAAATAGGTTGGGTGGACCCATAGGTCAGGTGGGGCAGCGTCTCAGGGGATCTTCAGGGTGGGGCAAACAGTGTTAGCCAGGTTGATGGAGACTCAGATATGGCACCAGCTTGCCAGCTGTGTGAGGGGAGGGTTTAGGAAAGGGACAATGGCCTCTACTTGCAAAGATGCTAGATACATCATTTTTTCCCTGTATGCCACTGGTACCTTTCAAGCTGCTGTCCTGGTATTGGAGCTCAGAGGGAGTGATTCTGGGTAGGTGAGTGTGTGTGGGGGTTAAGAGGAATTGCTTCAGATTCTAGCAGTTTCATTTACCAACTCAATCCCCACTGGTTTTTGCAGCCAGAAGTTGTGGGAACTTTCTTCCTGGCCCTGGAACCCTGGGCTGAGGGGCCTGGTGTGGGGCTGGAACTCCTCACTCTTAGATATCTGTGCCAAACCTTTATTCACCTGATTTGGATGTGGGACAAGCCTATTCAATGTCTGCATCCCTCCTACCAGTCTGGATGGATGTGCTCTCTTCAATTCTGTCGTTGTCAGACTTCTATGCAACTTGATTTCTGACAGTTCTGAGGAATACTTGGTCTGCACTTTAGCTGTAATTTTGATGTGGTTGTGGGAGGAGGTGAGCCATGTCTGCCTATGCCGCCATTTGACCAGAAGTCCAATAGTCGAATTTGGATCCAAGATGGCAGAGGAGTAAGTGGAAGCTACACTAACCTTCTCCCAGGACCAATCTGGACTTACAATTTAATTGTAGGAAAATTGTCCTGAATAACCAACTGAACACTAGTTGGAAAAAACAGACAAAAGAAACCAAGTCACTACAGTGTGACTGGTACGGAGAGCTGAGATGTGAGAGGGCTGGCTGGGCTCCCATGGGCAGCAGGTGAAGTTCCAGAGGGATATTTCAGTGGACAGGGAGTTCCCCCTGAGTGGTGTGGGGTCTACACCCTAAGCTGGGCTACCCAGCCTGGAGCTAGAAAGGAACCCTGTGAGCATCCAGCTATAATAAGCAGCAGAGGTTCCGGCCATCAGGGAGAGACAGCTGGAGATGCAGAGAGCCTCTTTAAGGTCCAAAGCACAAAATTTTGTTTGCAACCACTTACCCTGGGCTCCAGCAGAGGGAGGGAAGAGTGGACTACAGAAGTATGAAGAAAGTCTAGCTCTTGGGAGAGAGCTGAAGCAACAGCCTCCAGAATCCCTGTGCTATCATTCCCCATACACAGAAGCCAGCTTTGTCAGGCAAAGAACTCTTCTCTAAGTGGTATTTGCCTGAGGGGAAGCAATAGCCCCACAGCAGGAATTACCCTGCCCCACTCTGTGGTGCTTAAGCTGAGCTGCTGATTACAGCTAACAGCTATATCACTAATTAATAACTAATATGGAAAATACAAAGAAGCAGCCAAAATGGGTTGAGAAAGAAACAAATCCCAAATGAAAGAACAAGTTAATTCTCCAGAAGTAGAGCTGGGTGAAACAGAGGCAAGCAATTTATCAGAGAGAGAATTTAGAGTAATGATTATAAGGGTACTCAACAGCATGAAAAAAAAAAAAAAGACATAGAAACCATAAAAAAAGGACCAGTCAGTAATAAAGAGTGTAATATCTGAAGTAAATAATATACTAGAAGGAATAAACAGTAGGTTAGAAGAAGCAGATGACAGAATCAGTGCTTTGTAATAAAGATAGGAAAAAAATACCCAAGCAGAGCAGGAAAAAGAAAAAAATATTTTAAAAATGAGGAGAGCTTAACAAACATTTTGGAAAACATGAAGTGTAACAACATACACATTATGGCAATACCAGCAGAAGAGAGCAAGCAAGAGGTGGAGAGCCTATTTGAAGAAATAATGAGGGAAAACTTCCTTAATCTGGTGAAGAAAAAAGACATATAGTCCAGGAATCTCAGAGAGTCCCTAACAAATAGGACCCAAAGAGGCCTACAAAGAGAAACATTATAATTAAAATGACAAGGCTTAAAGACAAGGAGAGAATCCTAAAATCCATAAGAGAAAGCAGGTAGTTAAATACAAGGCAGCACCAGTTATACTGGCATCCTATTTCTCAACAGAAACAGTCAGGCCAGAAGGGAGTGGTATGAAATATTCAAGGTGATGAAAAACAAGGACCTGCAACCAAAGCTAGTTTACCCAGAAAGGCTATCATTTAAAATCAGAGGAAAAATAAGGAGTTTCCCAGACAAGAAAAAAATGAAGGAGTTTGTTAACACCAAACCAGTACTGCAAAAATTGTTAAAGGACTTGCTTTAAGAAGAAAAGAGAAAAGAAAGAGAAAGAGAAGAAAGAAAAGAAAGAAAGGAAGAAAGAGAGGGAAAAAGTCTAACAATAAAATGACAATAAATATGTATCTATCAATAATCACCTTAAATGTAAATGACTTAAATGCTTCAACCCAAAGACATAAGGTAGCTGAATGGATAAGAAAACAAGACCTATATATATGCTACTGCTAAGAGACCCATCTCAGATCAAAAGATACACACAGACTAAAAGTAAAGGAATGGAAAATATATTTCATGTAAATGGAAAGGAAAAAAAAAAGCTGGGGTAGCAGTACTTACATTTGACAAAAAGGACTTTAAAACCAAGGCTATAGTAAGAGACAAACAAGGACACTACATAATGATAAAGGGAACAACCCAGCAAGAGACTATAACCCTAGTAAACATTTATGCACCCAACATAGGAGCACCTAAATATGTAAAGCAAATCTTGATGGACATAAGGGGGAGACTGACAAAATACAATCATAGTCGAGAATTTTAACACCCCATTGACTTCAATGGATAGATCTTCCAGACAGAATATCAACAAGAAGACATGGCCTTAGCTCACAGTCCCAGCACCAGGGAAAAACAAGCCTCATTGCTTCTGACTGTGCAGTCCAGTGGGGTTTGGGGTGGAGACAGAAACTGCTAGTCTCTCAGCAGAGTTCGCTTGTTTAAAGGGCCCCCACGGTCCTAGAACATCTGCAGACTCACTCACTCTTGGGATGATGGCAAGGGCAACAGCTAGAGAGGTGCCAGTCCCATACGGAAGTGGGAGAAGTGCCTGGAAGATGGGGAGAGTGCTGAGTAAGCAGCATTGTTCCTTCTTGGACCCTTCTCCCACATACAGCGCCACAACATGATGAAACAGGTCACTCTGTACTGACAAATCCCTAAGGCTCTGCCCCTTACAACATAACAGGAGCGACAGCTCTACCTGGGATGTGGAGGCAAACAAACACAGGAGCCTGTCACAATGAGGAGACAAAGAAGTATGGCCCAAAAGAGGGAACGGATCAGTGTTCCAGTCGGAGAACTAAGCAACAAGGAGATAGACAACCTAACAGATGAAGAATTCAAAACACTGGTGATAAAGATGCTCATGGGCTTGACAGATATGCTTGACTATGGCAAATGCATAAGAGAAGAACTGAAGGCTATGCTAAGTGAAACGAAGGAAAAGCCACACAAAACCAATGGTGAAGGGAAGGAAACCAGGGTTGAATTCAATGATTTGGAATATAAGGAAGAAAAACACAGTCAACCAGTGAAGAATGAGGAAGCAAGAATTGAAAAAAATGAGGAAAACTTCCCAAATTTTGTGAAGGAGATGGACATACAGGTCTGGGAAGCACGGAGGGTCCCAGGCGAGCTGAACCCAGAGGGGACCACACCAGGATGCATCATGATTGAGATTCCAAAGGTGAAAGATTAGGGAGAGTCCTGGGGGCAGCAAGAGAGAGGCAGAGTTTCCTACAGGGGGTTCCTATAGGACTATCAGGTGATTTCTCAGAGGACACTTTGCAGGCAGGAAGGGACTGGCAAGCAGTATTCAATGCGATGAAATGTAACCTGCAACCAGGATTATTCTATTCAGCAAGGCTATCATTTGGAATGCAAGGGCAGATGAAGTGCTTTCCAGACAAGGTAAAGCTAAAGGAGTTCATCGTCACCAAGCCATTATTATATGAAATGTCAAAGGGACTTACTTAAGAAAAAGAAGATCAAAACTATAAACACTAAAATGACAACAAACTCACAACTATCAACAACTGAATCTAAATAATGAAAACAAAATCCAACTAAGAAAACCAGAATAAGAACAGAATCATAAGTATGGGAATCATTTGGAGGGTTGTCAGCTGGGAGGGGGAAGGGGAAGAAATGGGGATATGGTGCAAGGATTAAGAAGCATAATCAATTGGTATAAAACAGACAAGGGGAAGTTAAGAATAATATAGGAAATGGTGAAGCCAAAGAACTTATATGCAGGACCTACAGACATGAACTAAGGGGGGTGGGATTGCTGGGGGAAGGGGGGTCCTGGGGAGAGGGAAGCAAAGGGGAAAAAAATTGGAACTACTGTAACAACATAATCAATAAAATATACTTAAAAAAAAAAGAGATTGGCCTTAAATGACACACTAGATCAAATGGATTTAATTGCTATTGTCAGAGCTGTTCACCCTGAAACAGCAGACATACATACTTTTCAAGTACACATGGAACGTTTTCTAGGATAGGCCAATGTTAGGACACTAAACAAGTCTCAGTAAATTTAAGAAGATTGAAATTATGTCAAGCATCTTCTCTGACCACAATGCTGTGAAAGTAGAAATCAATCACAAGAAGGACACTGGAAAACACACAAAGACATGGAAGCTTAATAACATGTTATTAAACAATGAATGGGTCAACAACACGATCAGGGAAGAAATCAAAAGATACCTTGAAACAAGTGAAAATGAGAACACAACAATCCAAAATCTCTGGGTCACTGGGAAAGCACTCCTAAGAAGAAAATTCATAGCATTTCAGGCCTATCTAAAAAAAAAAAAAAAAAAAAAATCCCACAGTCTAACTTCACACTTAAAGGAGCTTGAAAAAAAAACAACCAAGACCAATGTAAGTAGAAAGAAGTAAATAATATAAATAAATAAATATCTGTGAATACAAGAGCTGATTCTTTGAAAAGATAAACAAGATTTACAAACCTTTAACCAGACTCATCAAGAAAAAAAAGAACACAAATAAATAAAATCAGAAATGAAAGAGGAGAAATAACAACTGACACCAAATACAAAATATTCTAAGAAAATATTATGAACAACTATATGCCCACAAACTGGACAACCTGGATGAAATGGATAAATTCCTAGAAAAACCATCTTCCAAAAATAAATCAGGGATAATCAGAGAATCTAAATGACAGAACACACCTAGTGAAATTGGAGCAGTAATCATGAAACTCCCAACAGATAAAAGCCCTGGACCAGATGACTTCAAAGGCGAATTTTGCCAAATATTCCAAGAACTAACAGCTCTCCTTATCAAACTATTTCATAAAATTCAAGAGGAGGGAAGGCTCCAGACTCATTTTATGAGGCCAGCATTATCCTAATTCCAAAGCCAGATAAAGACACTACAAAGAAAGAAAATTATAGGCCAATATCCCTGATGAACAAAAATACTAAAATCCTCAACAAAATATTAGCAAACTGAATACAGCATTGAAACAAAAATATCATACACCATGATCAAGTGGAATTTATTCTGGGAATGCAGAATTGGTACAACATTTTCAAATCAATAAATGCAATTCACCACTTAAACAAAATGAAGGATAAAAATCATATGATCATATCAGTAGTTGCAGAAAAAGCCTTTGATAAAATCCATCACCCATTTATGATCAAAACTCTCAGCAAAGTGGGAATAGAGGGAATACACCTAAACATAATAAAGGCCATATATGACAAACCCACTGCCAGCATCATACCCAATGGGAAAAAACTACAAGCATTCCCATTAAGATCAGGAACAGAACAGGGATGTCTGCTCTCATCTCTCTTGTTCAACATAGTACTGGAACTCCTAGTCACAGCAATCAGACAAGAAGAAATAAAAAGCATCCTAATTGGAAAGGAAGATGTAAAACTGTCATTATTTGCAGATGGCATGACACTGTATAGAAAATCCAAAAGAGTCCACCAACAAACTACTAGAACTGATAAATGAATTCAACAATGTAGCAAGATATAAAATCAATATCCAGAAAACAGTTGCATCTTTATATGGCAACAATGAACTAACAGAAATGGAAATTAAGAAAGCAATCCCATTCACAATTGCTACAAAAAGAATAAAATACCCAGGAATAAACCTAACCAAGGATGTAAAAGACATGTACTCAGAAAATTATAAGACACTGAAGAAAGAAATTGAGGATGACACAAATAAGTGGAAGCACATACCGTGTTCATGGGTAGGAAGAATTAACATCATTAAAATGTCCATACTACCCAAAGCAAATTAAAACCACAATAAGATATCACCTCACACCTATCAGAATGACTATCAGCAATAAATCAACAAACAACAAGTGCTGACCAAGATGTGGAGAAAGGCGAACCCTTGTGCACTGTTGGTGGGAATGCAGACGGGAGCAGCCACAGTGGAAGGCAGTATGAGATAACTCAAAAAGTTAAAAATTAATCTGCCTTTTGACCCAGGAATCCCATTTCTGGGAATATATCCAAAGGAACCCAAAACACTAATTCAAAAGAACATAAGTAAAATGCTGTGTTCATCACAGCATTATTTACAATCACCAAGATATGGAAGCAGCCCAAGTTTCCATCAGTACATGAGTGGATAAAACAACCATGGGACATTTACACAATGGAATACTCCTCAGCCATAAAAAAAGAAGAAAGGTTTTTTAAAAATATGCTTTATTTATTATGCTGTTATAATTGTCCCAATTTCTTTTCCCTTTGTTCCCCTCCACCCAGTGACCCCCCTACCTCCACTTGTCCCCTCCCATTAGTCCATGCCCATTGGTTGTGCATATAGTTCTTCTCAACATCTGCCTGTCTACTTCACTCCCTCCTACTATGCTTCTTAATTCCTGTACCATCTCCCTCCCTTTCACCCCTTCCCCCTCCCCACTGACCTCCCGCCAAAATGTTCCCCATACCTATAATTCTTTTCCCACTCTCATTGCCATCTTAGCTGGCCTATGTTTCAATTCCCTAGCTTCTGTCATTGGTTGTTATGATACAATTTTTATTTTAATGTTCATAGTTTTGATCCTCTTTCTCCTAAACAAGTCCATTCAACATTTCATATAACAGTGGTTTGGATCTGATGAACTCCTTCAATTTTACTTTGTCCTGGAAGCACTTTCTCTGCCCTTCTATTCTGAATGACAGCTTTGCTGGATAGAGTAATCATGATTGTAGGTTTTTGCTTTTCATTCCTTTGAATATTTCTTGCCAGCCCCTTCTTGACTGCAGAGTTTCTTTTGAGAAATCATCTGATAGTCTTATCGGGACCCCTTTGTATATAATTCTCTTCTCTCTTGCTGCTTTTTTTTTTAAGTATACTTTATTGATTATATTGTTACAATAACTCCAATTTTTTCCCCTTTGCTCTCCTCTGCCTAGCACTCCCCTCCCCCAGCAATCCTCCCCTAAGTCCATGCCCATGGGTCATACATACAAGCTCTCCCACTTCACCTTTTCATATATTCTTCTTCTTCTTTTTTTAGATTAATTAATTAATTAATTATTTTAACAATAAAAAATAACAATCCCTCCCTCTCAGACTTAAGACCCTTTATAATCTTATAAAAGACAATGGGCAAAGGTCTCGAGCTCCTCTAGCTACTTCAAGCTGGACATGGTTGTCGTCCTACCTACGCTTGGGCCCAGAAATCCCTAATAAGAGTGGGGGTGATGAGGGGAGGGTGGCCTTCCCACATGGGGAAGGATCGTGCAGAATCCAGGTCAGTTGGCTATCTCCGGACAATGGCGTGCTTGGTTTAACAGACTGACATCCTTGTTGTATTCCAGCCACTTACTTAGTTCAGCCAAATCATTGAGTCTCAGGAGGCAGCGATGCAGACAGGATTAAGTGAGGCCTATACATACAGACAATCACTCAGGTAATGAGATCATAGGCTTATGCCCTCTGGTTCAACTTTGCTCATTTGTTTGTGTTGTTCATTAGTTTCCTGTAATAGATGATAGCATAAGGTATTTTTCTTTCATTGCCTGGCTTATTTCGCTAAGCATAATTCTCTCTAGCTCCATCTATGTTGTTGCAAATGGTAGAAGTTCTTCTTTCTTTCTGCTGCATAGTACTCCATTCTGTAAACGTACCACAGTTTTTTGATCAACTCATCTACAGATGGGCACTTAGGTTGTTTCCAGCACTTGGCTATTGTAAATAGTGCTGCTATGAATATAGGGATGCATAGGTTCTTCTGAATTGGTGTTTCAGGATTTTTTGGATATAATCCTAGCAGTGGAATCGCTGGTTCAAAAGGCAGTTCCATTTTTAGTTTTTTTGAGGAAATTCCAAACTGTTTTCCATAGTGGCTGCATCTCTTGCTGCTTTTAAGGTTCTCCCTTTATCCTTAATTTTTGACATTTTGATTATAATGTGTCTTGGTGTGGTTCTCTCTGAGTCCAGTTTCTTTGGAACTCTCTGTGCTTCCTGGATCCATAAGTCTATTTCCTTCCCCAAGTTCGGGAAGTTATGCTTCATTATTTTTTCACATAATTTTTCAATTTCTAGTTCTCCTTCTTCACTTTTTGGCAACCCTATAATTCAGATGTTGGCCCACTTATAGCTGTCCTATAGGTTTCTGAGCCTCTCCTCATATTCCTCACTTTTTGTTTCCTCTTTCTGCACTGATTGACTGTTCCTTCCCTATGTTCCGATTTGTTGACTTGATCCCTGGTTTTCTTGCCCTCACCACTAGTTTCATATGTGTTTTTGTTCATTTCAGCAGGACTAGCCTTCATTCCTTACCTGTCTTGTTTAAGATGTGCTGTTAGGTCTGTAAGCATTTGTATAACCAAAGCTCTGAACTGTGCCTCAGAAAGATTTCCTATCTGCTGCTTTGTTAAATTAGATATTTGCTGGCTGGTCAGCTGTGTCACCAGGATCTCTATCATGATCTGTGCCATCCTGACAGTTTTGTGATTACCTTTACTTCCTGGGCAGGGCTGTCACACTTCCTATGCTATAGGGGGCAGAGCCCCATGCACTTGTCACAACCAGGCGACTCTTCTCACCACGCCTTCTTTGGGGGTGGGGGTCCAAGATGGATTCCTGCTGTTCATTCTCTGCTGAGAGACCGAGAGCCTCTTCCTCTGTCCCCACCCGTTCCAGGCCTCACAGTCCAAGGCAATGGGGGTCTGCCTTCCCAGGCGTTGAAATCTCAAGCTGACGGGTCTGGTCTGCAGCCAGAGGTGCTCCCCAGGTGCTTCTCTCCTCCCCTTAAATATGGGTGTCTGTGCTTACTGCTATCCCACCACCATTGCTGCTGCTGCTGCTGCTGTCAGCACAGCTTGACCTCTCCACCCTGGCTTCGCCCCTCCTACCCGTCCAGATGAGCACCACCAAAAAGAAGAAAGTTTTACTATTTGCAACAGTATAGATGGCCCTGGAGAACTTTATGCTAAGTGAAATAAGCCAGTCGGAGAAAGATAAACACCATATGATTTCACTCATATATGGAATCTAATAAACAAACTGAACTAACAAGCAAAATGGGGACATACTCATAGATGGAGAGTAGGATGACAGCTAGTGGGGCAGTGAAGGGGTTGAGGGATTGAGCAAAAAGGAAAAAGGACTCATGGACATGAACAACAGTGTGGTGATTGCTGCAGGGAAGGGGTATAAGGAGACTAAATGATAATGGGGGAAAAAATGCCATAAAGATTAAATAAAAAATAAAGAAAAAGAAAAAATCTTTTAAATAAAATAAAACAGTTGAATTCAAAGAAACAGAAAGTAGCATGTTGATTGCTAGGGGATGGGAAGAAGGGAGAATGGGACATGTCTGCTTAATGGTTACCAGGTCTCCATTGGGGGTGATGAAAACGTTTGGAACTAGACAGAGGTGATGGTGGCACAATGTTGTGAGTGTATTAGCAACCATTCTTCTGTGCTTTAGATAAGGGAAGCTGTATTATTTAAACTATATCTCAACAAAGCTATCATTTAAAACTAACATTAACGCTTGGAAAATTTCAGACAAAATTCCAGATTGACGTCTTTTGTAAAATTCCTTTGATATGACACGTGGTCCCTTATGGGGTCCCTTTTTTAATGGGGTAGAAAGTTTTACAAGATGAGGAAGTGCTAGATATCTATTTCACAACATTGTTAATGTACTTAACACTAGTGAACTTTACACTTAAAAATGGTTAAGATGGTAAATTTTATGTTATGTATTTTTAGCACAATAAAAATATACAGTAGTTTTTAAATAATGATGGAAATATTTGATAATGTTATTATTAATATTTTTCTTATTATTATCACTGCCACTATTCTTATTAGCTTGTTAGTCTTTATTACCAGATAGAAAACTCTGGATTAGTAAAATTTGATATATGTATTATATCAAACCATATACAATCATAATTTTCAACCATTTTTGACCTACAAAAGTGGCAGACTTATATAATTCAACATATCAGCTTATGAAAATAACCTAATATAATTAAAGCGTGGTTTATTGATTTGCCATTGTATGTATTTGAATATGATACAAAAGTAGACTTTTTTTAGCTTCTTAACGAATCTCCACTTCAGGGACCAATACAAATCATTCTGTTGTATTTGATTTCTGGCTTCTCAAATTTCTGGCTGTGTGATCTTCAGTCTCAGTTTTCTTATCTGTGAAACCAAGAAGATAAATAAGATTTAGGTCAGCATTGTATGAACTAAATTATGAAAAATTCTAAACCCAGAGATGGGCATATAGTAAGAGCTCAACAAATGTACTTCCTTTCACCTGGATAGCAAAATATGTGACAATATGGCATAGTTAATGCTCATTGTTAATTCAGTTAGGCAGATATGAATTCTAGCTACCTATTTTAGAGAGATTACTTCTCAGTTGTCCTTAATCTCATCATCTAAGAAGAGCTATCTCAAATAATTATGAGAATTAAATGTTATCTGAGACATAAAGCACCCTATCCAGTTCTCAGAACATATTAGGTGCTCAACAATTTACCCTAACCATGAACTTTCTGTTTGCATACTCTCT
Organism: Furipterus horrens; assembly: GCF_987537825.1. Taxonomy (NCBI): domain Eukaryota; kingdom Metazoa; phylum Chordata; class Mammalia; order Chiroptera; family Furipteridae; genus Furipterus; species Furipterus horrens. Next base: position 42,811,978 of record NW_028327171.1, read on the forward strand.
CCCCACTGCAACTTGTTGATCTAGAGAAGAGTATAGAAAGAAGAGAATGTTATTAGCAATAAAAACAAACAAAGCACTCATCTTTTCTCAGAATGTTTTTCGCACTTTTGTTCTTTTTTCTCTACCTATCTCTCTGACCCCAGGGTCACCCCTAATCCTATTAAGCAGGGCAGGATTCACCTCACTTTACACCTAAGACCTTTTGTCATGTTCCCAAATCCAAGCAGAGTATGATTAGAATAAACAATGAATGGGACTCCAGAGACCTGGATTCTCGTTCTAGCTCCAATAGCCACTAATTTGTAACGTTGGTCGTTCTTTGCCCCTCTGAAGAGTTTGGAGGATATCAGTTTCCTTAACTCCAGTTTTGACCAGTCTAAGATGAAATTAGGAAAATAAGGACAGTATTTTATGTAGCTATAATATTTTTACCTGTATAAAGTTGTACCTGTCCTTGTTTAGGAGAGACCGCCCTTTATACTGAGATGATGCTCTTCTTCCTTGTTTCCAAATGCCGGTCCATTTATGGAATCACAGATGAATATATGATAGTTATTATGTGATATCCTAACTTGACAAAATCAAAAGCTAACAACCCTCCATCTTTCCCCATAAACTTTGTAAAATCCAAAAATCTGGTCCTTTTGGATTAGTTAATTCTAAGGATGTTTCTCAATCTGACAATTATTCTAATTAGAATTCTCCAAAATTGTAGATTTTTAAGTGGTTCCTTTGCTTCCATATTAAAAAGACAGCCAAGCAGCCCTCTCACAGTCTCAATGAAATCTGCTTTAATTTTTCAGGTTTTCCCCCCAATGTCTTTGTTTCATTAGTACAGAAGCATGGTCCTCTTTTGTTTTTAAGACTATCTTTTTAAAGCAGTGTTAGGTTTACAACAGAATTGAGAGGGAGATGTAGAGATTGTCCATTATTTCTTCTGCACCCACACATATATAGCTTCTTCCATTATCAACATTAGTCACCACAAAGGTCTATTTTTTGCCAGGGGTGATCTACATTGACACATTATAATCACCCAAAGTCCATAGTTTACCTTAGGGTTTACTCCTTTTTTAAAAAGTATATTTTATTGATTATGTTGTATAGTAGTTTCAATTTTTTTCCCCTTTGCACCCCTCTGCCCAATACCTCATTCCCTCCAGCAATTCCACCCCCCTTAGTTCATTTCCATGGGTCCTGCATATAAGTTCTTTAGCTTCACCCTTTCCTATACTATTCTTAACATCCCCCTGTCTATTTTGTACCATCCAATTATGCTTCTTAATCCCTGCACTATTTCTCCATTTGTCCCCTTCTCCCCTCCCAGCTGATAATCCTCCAAATGATCCCCATACCTATGATTCTATTCCTATTCTGGTTTTCTTAGTTGGATTTTGTTTTCATATTTTAGATTCAGTTGTTGATAGTTGTAAGTTTGTTGTTATTTTAGTGTTCGTAGTTTTGATCTTTTTCTTAAGTAAGTCCCTTTGACATTTCATATAATAATAGCTTGGAGATGATGAACTCCTTTAACTTCATCTTGTCTGGGAAGCACTTCATCTGCCCTTGCATTCCAAATGATAGCCTTGCTGGATAGAGTAATCTTGATTGTAGGTTGCTTTTCATCACATTGAATACTGCTTGCCAATCTCTTCCTGCCTGCAAAGTGTGCTCTGAGAAACCAGCTGATAGGCAACTTCCTATAGGCAACTCTCCACCTCTCTCTTGCAGCTCCCAGGACTTTCTCTTTATCATTCATCTTTGGCATCTCAATCGTGATGCGTCCTGGTGTAGTCCCCTCTGGGTCCAGCTCGCCTGGGACCCTCCGTGCTTCCCGGACCTGTATGTCCATCTCCTTTGCAAACTTTAGGAAGTTTTCTTCATTTTTTTCAATTCTTGTTTCCTCATTCTGCACTGGTTGACTGTGTTTTTCTTCCTTATATTCCAAATCATTGAATTCAACCCTGGTTTCCTTCCCTTCACCATTGGTTTTGTGTGGCTTTTCCTTCGTTTCACTTAGCATAGCCTTCAGTTCTTCTCTTATGTGTTTGCCATACTCTAAGATATCTGTCAAGCCTGTGAGATCTTTATCACCAGTGTTTTGAATTCTACATCTGTTAGGTTGTCTGTCTCCTCATCTGTTAGGTTGGCTATCTCTTCGTCGCTTAGTTCTCCCATTGGAACCTTGATCTGTTTCCCCTTTTGGGCCATGCTTTTCTGTCTCCTCATTGTGACAGGCTCCTGTGTTTGTTTGCCTCCACGTCCCAGGTAGAGCTGTTGCTCCTGTTACATTGTAAGGGGCAAAGCCTTAGGGATTCGTCAGTACAGGATGACCTGTTTATTGCGTTGTGGTGCTATATGTGGGGGAGGGGTCTGAGAGGGAACAATGCCGCCTCTCCAGCACTCGCCCCTTTTCCAGGCACTTCCCCACTTCTGCATCAAACTGGCACCCCACCAGCTGCTGCCCTGGCTGTCGTTCCCAGAGTGGGTGGGTCCGTGGAAGTTTTAGGACTGTGGGGGCCCTCAAAAGAAGTGGAATCTGCTGAGACTGGCAGTTGCTGCCTCCACCCCAACCCCCACTGGTCTTCACAGTCAGAGGCAATAGGCTTGATTTTCTCCAGCACCAGGACCATGAGTGGTGTGGTCTGATGAGGAGCTGGGAATGCTCCCCAGGTGTCCCTCCTGACTTTCTAAAACATGTGACAGCACTTTCTGCTGTCCTGCTGCTGCTGCCGCTGCCGCCGCACCCACACTGCATCCTCTCTGTCCCAGCTCCGCCCCTCCTACCTGTCTGGATGAGTATTTCTTCTTTGCATCTTTGTTTGCTGGACTTCCATGCACTTTGATTTTCTGGAACTTCTGGTTGTTTCTAGTTTTGAGGTAGTTATATTCCTTCTTAGTTGTGGAGGGAGATGCAGCGTGTCTGTCTACGCCTCTATCTTGGCTGGAAGTCAGGGTTTACTTTTCACTCTTGGTGTAATACATCCTATGAGTTTGGACAAAATGTGTAATGTCATATATTGTTCAAATGTCATAAAGATATTTCACTGCACTGAAATTTTTTTTTATTCTGCCTGTTCATCTCTTTACCCTCTACCTCTGGCAACCACTGATCATTTTACTGTCTCCATGGTATTGCCTTTTCCAAAATGTTATGAAGTTGGAATCATAGAGTATGTAGCCTTTTCTGATTGGCTCCTTTCACTTAATAATACGCATTTATGTTTCTTCCGTGTCTTTCCATGGCTTAATAACTCATTTTTTTAGCATTGAATAATATTCCATTGTCTACATGTACCGTAGTTTATTTATTCATTCACCTACTGAAGGACAAGATTGCTTCCAAGTTTTTGCAATTATGAATAAATCTGCTATAAATATCCACGTACAGTTTTTTTGTGGGCATAGTTTTCATCTCCTTTGAGTAAATATCAGGGAGCCATCATCATCGTCATCGGCAGCCGTCCGTCTCGAAAGACGATGGCGTAGCTTCTTGAGAGTCTATCTGCACCGCCGAGAATGGCTGCGCAGTCCGACTCGGGAGTGACAATCCCTGCCGCACTTGTTACAGGTGAAGGCAGATGGCTGTTGTTGCTGCTGTTGACGCTGCTTCCGCCTCGATCTTTTCTGGACCGCCTCCTCGTTGCGCGCAGCCTCTGCGCGTGACGTACCTTGTCTGACCGCGAGCCTCCAGGCTAGGCGGTCGTCTGCTTGAACTTCCCATGTGTTGAGATTGATGGAGCATTGTGTCATATCCTTTTTGCAGATGTCTTTGAACCGCAGTTTTGGGCGCCCTGTCATCCTCTGGCCTTCTGCTAGCTCGCTGTAGAGGAGGTCTTTGGGAATACGGCCTGCATCCATTCTTTTGACATGGCCGAGCCACCTGAGGCGTCTCTCACTAAGAACTGCATACAAACTGCTCATGTTGGCTCGCTTCAGCACCTCGGTGTTGGGAACCTTATCCTGCCAGGCGACATGCAGGACGCGTCGCAGGCACCTCATGTGGAAGCTGTTGAGTTTCCTTTCGTGCCTTGCGTAGGTGGTCCACGTCTCGCTGCCATAGAGGAGAGTGCTGAGTACGCAGGCTTGGTAGATGCGCAGTCTGGTTTTCTCAGTGAGGCTGGAATTGTTCCACGCTCGCCGGTTCAGTTTGGCCATAACTGTGGCTGCCCTGGCGATTCTCCGGTTGACCTCCAAGTCAACTGACAGAGAGCTCGAGATGGTGGACCCGAGGTAAGTGAAGTCGTTGACAACCTCCAGGGTGTAACCGTCGATGGTGATGCATGGGGGAGTCCCCGTGCCTTGAGCCATAACGTTCATCTTCGTCAGGCCGATGGCTAGTCCGAACTCCTTGCATGCGTGGGAAAGGCAAGTGACTAGCTGCTGGAGTCCCTCTTCGGAGTGTGATGTCAAGGCTGCGTCGTCGGCGAAGAGCATCTCACGGATGAGCACCTCTTTGACTTTGGTCTTGGCTCGTAGATGGGCCAGGTTGTAGAGCTTGCCATCGGATCTGGTGTGAATGAAGACACCCTCGCTGCAGTCCTTAAAGGCGTATTGGAGGAGCATGGAGAAGAAGATTCCGAACAGCGTAGGCGCGAGGACGCAGCCCTGCTTTACTCCGCTGCTGACTGGGAAGGCCTCAGAGGTTGCGCCGTTGTAGGACACCGTGCTGTGCATGTTGTCGTGAAAGGACATGACCACAGCAAGCAGATGTGGTGGACAGCCAATCTTCCGTAGCAAGCTGAAGAGTCCGCTTCGACTGACCAGATCAAACGCCTTCGTGAGGTCGATAAAGGCGAGGTAGAGTGGTTTATGCTGCTCGTGACACTTCTCCTGCAGCTGGCGTAGGGAGAAGATCATGTCCACTGTTGATCGGCCAGCTCTGAAGCCACACTGGGACTCTGGGTAGACGCGGGAAGCAAGGGTCTGCAGGCGGGCAAGAGCAACCCGGGCGAATACTTTGCCGACGACGCTGAGGAGAGAAATGCCCCGGTAGTTGTTGCAGTCGCTACGGTCTCCTTTGTTCTTGTACATGGTGATAATGTTGGCGTCTCTCATATCCTGGGGGATATAACCCTCCTTCCAGCAGAGACAGAGTAGATGGTGGAGCGGCTGTAGCAGGACTGGTTTCCCGCTCTTTAGGATTTCTGGAGGGATTCCGTTGCTTCCTGGTGCTTTCCCGCAAGCGAGGCGGTTGATGGCTTTGCCGAGCTCTGCCGCAGTAGGTGGGGTGTCTAGCTCCTCCATGACTGGTAAGTCTGGGATGGCGTTAAGAGCAGTGTCTGTTACAGTGTTCCTCGTCGCGTACAGCTCGAGGTAGTGCTCGGTCCACCGCCGCATTTGCTGTTCCTGGTCAGTGATGACCTCACCTGTCTTGGACTTAAGGGGGGCGATCTTGGAGGGGATTGGGCCTGTTGCCTTCTTGATACCCTCATACATTCCTCGTGCGTTGCCTATATTGGCGGCTTCCTGGATGGTTCTGCACAGGTTTAGCCAATAGGTGTTGGCACAGTGGCGGGCGGTCTTCTGGACTTTGTTCCTGACAGCCCGTAGAGCTTGAAGTGTACTGGGAGTGGGCGTGGCCTTGTAAGCCAGTAGGGCCTTCCTCTTAGCCTCGATCATGGGTTCCATTTCTTCCCAGTGAGCCTCGTACCAGTCAGCTTTCTTCCGCTCTTTCTTCCCGTAAGCAATAATGGCAGAGTTGTATATGGCGTCGCGGAGACGTGGCCAATTGGATTCGATAATGTCATCTGCCGCCACTCCCTCGCCGAGTGCATCTTCCATCCTGTTGATGAATTGCTGGGTCTTAACTGGGTTGCTGGCACAACTGGTGTTGATGCGTGGGCGACCCTTCTTCATCTTGGAGTGGTGCAACCTCTTCGGCATTATGCGCACCTTGCTTACCATGAGGGCATGGTCCGTGTCGCAGTCTGCACTGTGGTAGCTGCGGGTGAGGAGGGTGCTGCCAATATCCGTTCTTCTGGTGATGACGAGGTCAAGCTGGTGCCAGTGGCGGGAGCGGGGGTGCCTCCATGACACCTGGTGGATCTCTTTGCACTTGAAGAATGTGTTTGTCACGCACAGGCTGTGGTGACACGAAAGCTCAAGCAGTCGCTGACCATTCTCATTGATCTTTCCTCTCCCAAAGTTTCCAAGGCAGGTGGGCCAGGCCATGTGGTCGGTTCCTACTCTTGCGTTGAAGTCTCCAAGGAGATAAAGAGCGTTACTTCTGGGGATCTTGGATAACACTTCGTCCAGTGCATGGTAGAACTGTTCTTTCTCTTCAGTGGTGGCGCAGAGGGTTGGGGCGTACACGCTAAGAATGCTGACTGGGCCGAAAGTTGTTGACAATCGGAGGGTAAGTAATCTCTCTGTGCCTCCTGTGGGTGGCTCTATGGAGTTAACAAGCGTGTTCTTCACAGCGAACCCAACACCGTGCTGTCTTGGTTGGTCCGGTGACTTCCCTTGCCAGTAGAAGGTGTAGTTGGTTTCTCTGATAGTTCCATTGTCAGCCAACCGGGTCTCCTGTAGAGCCGCAATGTCGATGTTTAGCCGTGCCAATTCCCTGTCGATGACGGCGGTTTTCCTGGCATCATTGATCCACGGAAGGTCTGCAGTAAGTCCGGGACACATGGTCCTGATGTTCCAGCTAGCGAGGCGAAGAGCTGGAGGCTTCTTTCTTGTTTTTTGCTTGGAATTGCCTGGTGCGAGTGTTTTTTGGCCCACTTTTCGAGAGACGCCTCTCTGATCCCCACGCACCCAGTGGGGCAGGCGAGCCATGGCGAGACGACACCTAATTGGCTGGGGGCTGCCCAGCTTGAGGCGGGCGGTAGCTGTCCAGTGAGGTGCGATGACCTCTCCCACCGTCAGAGGAGACCCCTGGCGCTCGTTTCCTTTGCCAATCGGATGAGCTTATAACCGGTATCTGTCTCCTCCCGTGTTGAGTCGACATCTTGCGATGACGCTGGAGTGTCCTCTCCAGTGAAGCTACAAAGCCTGGGCAGGGTGATATGGAGGGCCAGCTGTTGCCCATGCAGCAGACCCCCCCCCTCTTCGCAGCTGAAGGATCCAAGGGGAAAGACTGAGTCAATACAGCTTGGCTTCAGGTGCACCGCCGGAGTTGCCGGTGTTGACTACAACGTCAAACCGCCTTAGGGACTCCGGCTCCAGATTTTCTGTCGGGGTTTACTCCCTTAGCCTTTCCCCTGAAGAGGTATGCCGCAAGGCAGCGGAGGTTTTTTGGAGTCAGAGTTTTCCTTCTCTGATATCAGGGAGCACAGTTGTTAAATTGTGTGATAAGAGTATCTTGAGTTTTGTAAGAAATTGCCTAACTGTCTTCCGAAGTGGCTGTACCATTCTACTCTCCTGCCATCAATGAATGAGAATTCTTATTGCTCCACATCCTCACCAGAATTTGGAGTTGTCAGTGTTGTCGATTTTGGACATTCTGAAAAGTGTGTATGTATCTTGTTTTAATTTGCATTTTCCTAATGACATATGTTGTGGAGCACCTTTTCATATGTTTATTTGCCATCTGTACATCTTATTTAGTGAGTGTATGTTAAGGTCTTTGGCCTATTTTTTTAATTAAATTGTTTTCTTTTTCTTTTTTTTTAATGTGTTTTATTGATTATAATATTACATTTGTGCCAATTTCCCTTCCCTCTGCTCCCCTCCACCCGGTGGCCCCCCTCCCTCCAGTTGTCCCACCCTTTTAGATCATGTCCATTAGTTGTGCATACAGTTCTTCTCAACCCCTCTCTGTCTATTCCATTCCCTCCTACCATGATCCTTAATTCCTATATCATCTCCCTCCCTCTCCCCATTCCCCCTCCCTGTTGACCTCCCCCCAATATGTTCCCCGTACCTATAGTTCTTTTTCCACTCTCGTTGCCTGTTTAGTTTTGCCTTTGTTTCAATTCCCTAGCTTCTGTTGTTTCTTGTGATGCAGTTTTCATTTTAGATTTCATTGTCTTGATCCTCCTTTTTCTAAACCAGTCCCTTTAACATCTCATATAACAGTGGTTTGGATCTAATGAACTCTTTCAGTTTTATTTTGTCCTGGAAACACTTTCTCTGTCCTTCTATTCTGAATGACAATTTCGCTGGATAGAGTATTCATGGTTGTAGGTTTTGGATTTTCATTACTTTGAATATTTCTTGCCAGTCCCTTCTTGCCTGCAGGGTCTCCCTTGAGAAGTCAGCTGATAGTCTAATTGGGACCCCTTTGTACATAATTCTTTTCTTCTCTCTTGCTGCTTTTAAGATTCTCTCTTTATCTTTAATTTTTGACATTTTGATTATAATGTGTCTTGGAGTGGTTCTCCCTGGGTCCAGTTTTTTTGGAACTCTCTGTGCTTCCTGGACCTGTAAGTCTATTTCCTTCCCCAAGTCTGGGAAGTTCTCCTTTATTATATTTTCACTCAATTTTTCAAGTTCTAGTTCATCTTCCTCGCTCTCTGGCAAACCAATGATTCTTATGTTGGGCCTTTTATAGCTGTCCCAGAGGTTTCTGATCCTCTCATCGTTGCTTCCCATTTCCTCTCTCTGCATTGGTTGACTGCTTGTTCCTTCTCCATATTCCAGTTTGTTGAAATGAAGTCTGGATTTTTTTCCCTCACCATCTGTCTCGTATGTGGTTTTGTTCCTTTCGTTATGAGTGTTTTTCGCTTCTTTCTCATCTTTTTCCAGATCTTTTGTGAATTCTGTAAGCCACCTGATAACAATGGCCCAGAACTGAGCATCTGACAGGTTTCTTATCTGTTCATCTGTCAGGTTCTCCATCTGTTGCCTGGTGAGCTGTGCCACCGGGATTTCTATAGTTGTCTGCCTCATTTTGACAGATGCGTTTTGTTTTCTTGGGCCGGCTGTAGGGGGCAGTGCCTGTGTACTCGTAATGACCCAGCGACTGGCGCCGTTTGGCATCCTTTCTTGTTGTGCCGTGGTGCTTTGTCGTCACAATCCAGCGACCGGCGCCTGTCCGCGACCTATTTCGCAGCCCTGTGGCGCTTTCTTTGGGGGCGGGGCTCCAAGATGGATTCACACAGTTATTCCGCTAGGAGACCGGGATCCATCCTCCCGCCCCCCTGGGCCTCACTGTTCAAGGCGATGTGGTGGCTGCTTTCCCCAGCGTTGGGGTCACTAGCTGCCGGGGGTTCGACTGCAGCCTGGATTGTTCTCCCCGCCGCTGTCCCAGGTGCGACTGCAAACAGCGCTGCCCCCTTTCGCTCTTACCTGCCCAAAGGGCACCGCTGGTTTATAACTTCATATGTTGGGCTTCTGTGTAGTTTTATTTTCTGGAATTTCTAGTTATCCTTTGTTTTGAAGTAGTTGTATTCCTCTCTAGTTGTAGAGGGAGACCTAGCGCATCCGTCTAAGCCTCCATCTTGGCCGGAAGTCAAATTGTTTTCTTATTGTTGAGTTTTAAGAAGGTTTTTTTTTTGCATATTTAGGTAACAGTCCTTTATCAGATGAGTCTTTTGCAAATATCTTCTCCCAGTCTGTGGTTTGTCCTTTAATTCTTTTGATATTATCTTTCACAAAACAGAAGTTTTGAATTTTATTTAGAACCCAGCTTATAATTTCTTTTATGGATTGTCCCTTTGGTGTTGTGTCTAAAAAGGCATCACCATACCCAAGGTCATCTAGGTTTTCTCCTGTGTTATCTTCCAGGAGTTTTAGTTTTTCATTTTACATTTAGGTCTGTGAGCCATTTTGAGTTATTTTTTTGTCAGGTCTGTAAGGTCTGTGTCTATATGCATTTTTTTTTCATGTGGATATTCAGTTGCTCCAGCACCGTTTGCTGAAGTGACTGTCTTTGCTCCATTGTATTGCCTTTACTCCTTTGTCAAAGATCAATTGATTGTACTTATGAGGGTCTATTTCTTGACTCTGTTTTGTGTTATTGACCTATTTGTCTATTCTTTTACCAATACCACACTGTTTTAATTATTTTAGCTTTATAACAAGTCCTGAAGTTGGGACGTGTGAGTCCTCCAACTTTTATTTTTCTTCTTCAATATTGTGTTGGCTATTTTGGTTTTGCTTTTCCATATAAACTTCAGAATCACTTTGTCAATATCCTTAAAGTAACTTGCTGGGAGTTTGGAATTGCATTGTGTTTATAGAGTCAATTTTGAAAGAACTGAAATCTTAACCATATTGGTCTTCATGTCCATGGACATGGGATATCTATCTCTCCATTTATTTAGTTTTCCTTTGATTTCATGCATCAAAATTTTATAGTTTTCTTCATATAAATCTTGTACATATTTTGTTCATGGCAAACTTTTGAGAAAGATAAACTTTTTTGTTACAAGTTGGGTTCTTTAAACATCCTATTAAGTGTGAGAAAAGTGTTAGTTTAGAGAAAGAAAGACAATATGTAGAACTGTGTGAACAGAAAAAAAAAGAATACATCATCACTCATTGCGTTTTCATTTTATTCCATACACGGCAAATAGCAGACAAATTTTTTTTATAGTACTTATGATGAATGAACTTATACCTTTACTAGTTGTGTAGTTATGGAGTTACCTTGGTAGATTTTAAGTTCCATGAGGGCAAGGATAACGTTGGTACATTCACCTAGGTGTGGCTGGTGTACAGTGCATGCTCTGCAAATATAAATTAAAAAATGATAAATGCCATAAGAAAGGAAAGGTTCTCAATTTCTATGGTGAGATCAGGGAAAACATTTTAGAAGAAATAATAGGTGAACTAGCCTTAAATTGTGGCTGATATTTTGGCATACAGATAGGAAATATTACATGGTGTTCAGCATAATTATAGAATTGAATACACTTTAGTGTATACTAGCCCTTTGAAAATTTGTGTTCTCTGTATGTAAAGCAGCCTCTAAATAATCTAAAATATAGAATTAATCAGGTATGCTTATTCTAAAGCCAATGTGGGAAGAGAGGAGTTTTCTCCATGTAAAAGGTAATATGGGAAGGAATGCAAAGTCTTAGCTACTGAAGGATGTAAAGAGTTAAGATTTTTCCTAGAGCTATAGATTGAGAGACCAGCAAACACAACCTCATTTTGATAAAGAGACTGATCATGAGGAAAGTTTAAATAAGAGATATGGGGTTCTGTTTCTATCTACCTGTAAAGTAATTGATGAAGTAGCAAACTCAGAGACAAATTATAGACATGAGGCAGAGAGCCATGTGGAAAGAGCTTTGGTATTAAATAGATTTGGGTTTTATCCTCAGCTCTATTATGTACTAGCTGGTAACTTGGGACATATTAGTTAAACTTACTAAATCTCAGTTTATTCTTTAGTTAAAATGAAGATAATACTTTGTAGGATTTTTGTGATAGATTTTTAAAAATATGTAAAGGGGACTAGCACAGAATTTAAAACATAGCAGGCATTTTGGGAACACTTTTCCCTCTGCCCTTTCTTTGTCTATTTTGTCTACTTTAAGTTTTGAATTTTGCTCCTTTGAAGGAAGATACCTATTTGTTGGCACCACATAGGCTCTTTATGTATCCCAAAATCTGGAAGCAAATATTTAAATAGAACAACAACAAAATGAGTATAATGGTAACACGAAATTAGTTTAATCTGCAGAATCCTGAGTTCTGTAAAATGCTTAAAACGTGCATTTATTCTGCCTCCTCTGTTCTGTTTTGAAATTGAAAGAGAATTAAAGGTTGAGTTTTATAGCTAAGATGCAGATTACTTTATATCAAATTCTCTATTTAAGTTGATAAGTTCAGCCAGGTCCTGGAGTGATGGAACAGATTTCGCTATGGGAGAAGGCAGCTGCAAGGATGGTGGAAGCTAAATGGAGCAGGGGCCAAACCATTTATCACTAGATACTGAGAGGCAGCATGTTACACTGTTTAGACTGCTGATTTTATAGTCAGAAGAACTCTGCTTGAGCCTGTGGTCTTCTGCTCATTAGGTTGGTGAGCCTGAATAGGACTCACTAACTCTTTGAGTCCCCCAAAGAAAAACCTGGCACTTCTGTAGTGCTAACCCAATGTAAGTGCTCAATAAACTTTTGTAGAATGAATAAATGATACAGAAAGTGACATCAATACATGGTTTCCATGTATTTGTTCTCTGGTCTCTTATAACTTCCCTTAAGCCTGCAGACTATGTAAAACCAAACTTGGTCATTCCCCACCATTTAGCCAGAAATATGTATGTGTCTGTTATACAATGAAAGTAACTGGCCTAAAAGGCTGGCACATGACTTGTCATCTTTAATGTCCCTTCATCATAAGATCCCTCCATGGATTCATATATCACCTGTCAGGTAATCTTCTAGAGAAGCTTGACTATAACCATTTGTCCTGTGGCTTGGATGATGAATGAGATGGGTTAGATCATTTAATTCACTATATGGCACCCAAATGTTAAAGCTGAAGTAAAAGAATGTCTGACAAATTGTTTGTTGTCATTAAGGTTTATTTCTCATAGGCCTTAGATGGTTTCCCCCTCCTCATTCATTGTCCAATACACAAAGCCAACTATTATAAGGAAGACAATACTTAATGGGTGCTAGACAAATGATAGTTGAAGCTGTCTGATGCATTATACGATATGTGAGAGCCAAATTATAATGTCATTAGACGTGATGCCTTGAGTTATTATAAAGTCGTGCTATCCACAGTACCCTCCTTTTATCCACAGCATGGTTCTTCCTGGCATCTGTTTTCACTCAGAAGCTTCATTTTTAAAAAAATAACAGCTGAAATCAAGTTTGAATCTTCTGTTATGCCAATTTTTAAATGCCTAACTGGTACCCAAAACATACATCATACAAGTATAAACTTAAAAACTAGAATCACAGGGATGTTGGATGCATCTAAGTCCCCACTTACTCTATCTCCAGGGCCTGTTTTCTTCAGGTACAAAGCCTCTTCTTAGACAGTGTTCTTGTATCCATTTCATAGCTAGTTCTTGGAATATTGGCACTCAGTTAATAACTGAAGAGTGAATGAATAAATGAATGAATGAACATTCAGAAGTTCAGACAGAAACATACTAAATGCACTTTAGTCTAAAATATTTTGCTGATGCATTGACTGTAGAGAAAATGAATTCCACTTCTACCACAGGGAAGTTAGGATGCCTTGGCATTTTTGTTTGCATCAAATCAATTATCTTGATTATTCTTTTAAAATATCTTCATGAGTTAACTTACCTTTCTCAGACATAAATAATGCCTGACAAACAGAGCTGTGAATTGTGTGTATGAACTATGAAAGAGCAAGCTTTATACTGTTTTGGTATTAAATAGAGCACCCAGCCAACTTAATCATTCAATGACAATATATGCTATATAATGAATTAATGACTGTCTCCTTAAAAAGAGCTCAGAAAAGTACCACCTCAAATTTATTGTCATCTGAATGTCATCTAGTTTATTCAATCAAAAATTGAGAAAGAAGGAAAATATTGAAAAAAACAAACAAACAGATCTTAACACTAGGAGTAAATAAATTTGTACAATTCGGTCTGTATAATATGATGAAATAAACCTACATCTTTTCTTTTGGTGCTTTGAGTTATACATACAAACAATTACAAGGACTTGATCATGCAGCATGTATGCCTGGAAAAAAACTATCTGAAACTTTCAATGGCAATATGTGAATGTTAACACGGATTGCTTAAACTGATAAAATTTCCTAAGCAGAGGCCCAGAGCTTTGAGTAAATGATTCGCCTATGACATTTTTTCTTCTTCTTTTATTCATGCATCAAACACCTGTGGCACATTTTCAGTATGATTTTGCAATATCACTGGTGTGAAAACTCTAAAATTAGATGTATCTGGGATCAGGTCCTGGCTCCGCCAATTACAAACTCTGACACAAGCTATATCAACTGTATTTCTTTAATTTACAAATAAGAAGAAAATTAATGCCATCATTGAGTTGTTATGAGAACTGTCCATCTATAAAGAATTTAGAACAATATCTGGCACTCAGTAAGTGTTCAACAAATACTAGCTATTACTATAGAGTTGTCACTAATCTTAGTATTGTTATTTTTATAAATGACAAAGCAGGAAGGATTAAAGGCTACCAATCTCACATATACATCTGTCTTTGGCCCAGCCTGGCCCCTGAACAAATGCTGCCCAAAAGCAATATAATGAGAGTCACATATGTAATTTAAAATTTTCAGTAGCAACATTAAAGAACATAAAAAAGAAACAGGTGATATTAAGTTTTAAAATATACTTTCTTTAATATGTATATTTAAAATATTATCATTTTAACATGTAATCAATATAAAAATTTTAATCAGGTATCTTACATTCTTTTTTTCTTACTAAAGCTTAAAAAATCTGGTCTGTATTTTACAGATATAGCACATCTTAATATGGGAGCTAAATTTTGATTAGGAAGACTTGATTTAGATTACATAAATTTATAGTTGAAAAAGCAAACTCACATATCCAAATTGTTCCAAACATATTTAGAAGTTTTCTATTAAATTTATTTTTTAGATTTAAATTTAATTAAATTTAAAACTCAGGTCTTCTGTCCCACTTGCCACATTTCAAATTCTCAATGGCCTTGTAGAGCTGGTGCCTTCCAAATTAGACAGCATGGTTCTCAGCAGTCTTAAGCTGAACCTACCATACACAAATTCGGCCACCCTACCCATGATGAAGCTGAGCTGCATTTTCAGCCTCGGTATTGGGATGCAGGGAAGTTTGAGCAAGATGGGACCAAGAAAAGAGGCTGAGTCCATGTGACATTTGAAACCTGCTATAAAAGAGAAGAAACAATGGTAGAGTTGGTGATTAGAGTTAAGTAACCCAAGGCATATCCATAGAAAGAGAAGCTCTGGCCATGCATGACCCTATCTACTGCTTCGTCTCCTTTGTGTACTTGTCTGCGTGGCCCATCCTTCTGGTTTCTAATGCTCATATTGGCCTGTGGTTGGAATGCTCAGGCAGGTGTCACAAATACATCAGCACAGTTCTTTGTTAAAGACCAATAAATATAAGTATTCAGCTCTGGGGAGGACTATTCCCCAAACAATGTTCTCTTAATCAGAGGGGTTATTTGTTGGTTTATTTTTATTGTATATGTCCCACAAAAAATAATCTGACCTGACTTTAGAATACAAAGCTTTTTTAAAAACAGGTTTACCACCAAGTTCATTTATTGATGATTCAAGGACTATTTTGTAAGTTTCAGACTCTCTGTTAAGTACTAGGAACACAACAGTGAATTGTAATAGACAAGCCTATGTCCTCATATAGCAGTGTCTGGTGGGGTCATAGGTTAGGAAATAGACAACTCCATCTCAAGGTGAGATAGCTAAGCAAAAAGGGTGATAGAGAGGCTAAGCCTGAAGCAAAGCGTTGGAAGAGGGAGTCAGAAAAGACTTCTGTAAGATGATGTCTAAGTGGAGAGAGAAAGAATGATGAAGAATACTTCACGGAAGAAATGACAGGGAAAAGGAATAGAATGTGAGAAGGACTGGGAAAAAAGGCAAAGAGAGGAACATGCAGGAAAAATTTGCTAAGACTGAACTATCAGAATCGGGGCTCAGAGCGATTAGACTGGGCAGTAGTCAGATTATGCAGAGCCCCGCAAGCACAACGGAGAGCCAATTAAGTGTGCATAATCAAATTTACATTTAAGAACCATCACTCCAGCTGAAATGTGAAAGATGGAAGAGAATAGGACAGGAGGCAAATAGGCTTTGTAAGAGACTATCATACAATAATCTAGACAAGAGATGAAGCTGGTCTGGACTGGAGCTCTATCAGTGGAGACGGAGAAAAGTGAATGGATAGAAATTTAGGAGATGAAAGTTTACAGGATTTAGTAATAGATAAGGGGAGGCAGAGTAGAGTCAAGAATTATGCCCAAGTTTCTAATTTGATGGTATTTCTATTCATTTGGGTCAGGGGGAAAAGGAGATTGAATAGTTTACGGATAACAGTTCAGATTTAGGCATGTTATGTTGAGATATCTTGGGGATAAACTAGTAGTAATGTCCAATTGGTGGATATTGCTGCAGGTTTAAAGCTCAGGTAAAAATCAAACTAAGATGGGATTCTTGGAATTAGCATGTAGAGCATGTAGAGAGTAATTGAAACTCTGGTAATATGTGAGGACACCCAAGGGGACTGCAGAGGAGGAAGAGATCAAAGGCCAGGATAAATCTTTATGGAATGTTAACCTTAATGGGCCAGACGGAAGAAGCAAAGTATGCAAACAAGATGGGTAGCCAAACAGGTAAGTGGATAATCAGTGGCTAGAAAGTAAAAGAACAAAAATATTTTAAAAACAAATGAGTGATTAATGGTGTCAGAAGTAACAAGATTGTTGGTAACTTGGTTTTGACCTTGATTGTTGGTGAGGCCAGTTTCATTTGTGTGGTGGGGACAGAAACTAAAATGCAATGGGCTGATGGGAAAGTAGAGGTGGGCAGATGCATTCTTTGGCTTCCTGACTAAATTTCTCATCTTAATTTTCAACCAAAATGCAGTGTAGGAAAGGAGAATATTTTTTCTTATGCATATGGCCAGAGCAACTCATAGTACCACATTTCTGCCCTCAATTTCTGAACTCAAATACTCCAGCGTAGAACACTTGTTATCAGTCCATCTAAGGTAGGGCGCCAAACCTTTATTTAGTCATCCTCTTCTGAACAAACTGGAAGTTGAGTGATGCAAAAACTGGTTGTAATTAGGTTCTTGGAAACCCCAGACGAGGATTGGAGATTGGAAATGCACAGTAGAGACATTCCCAGTACTTTTCCATCTCCTTGCGTTTCCTCCTTCCCCCTTTGGTGCCCTCCTTTTATTCTTCTTTTATTAAATTCCCTGTTAAAATGCAAGGTCTTTGAAAGTTCTTAACATCTCAATTAAAGGTTAAGTTTTATTGGAGTGATTGGGAGATGGACTACAGACTGAGGGAGGAGGGGCAAGGGCAGAAGCAAATGGGCTATAAAACATGACTTTTGTTTACCTTGCATTTTTTACTTAATGCCGTGCCTATCAGCCTCATAGCTACACCAGTCATACTCATTGAATGTAACATTAGAGTCATTTCTGTTACATACTCAATTACCCCTATTGCCATCCTCTGGAAAACTTAGATGGAGAAAGTATCAGTCTGATAAATGAACACATTCTAAGGGTCTTTCCTAAGAAACATTATTTAATAATGATAGATCTTGAAAAAAAAAAACTTTGAGTGCAATGAACATATTTTAAAAACTAGAATTTGCCCTGAAGTTTATGTGATGGATGAATGAATGGATGGTGGACGGTGGATGATGAGAAGGAAGGAAGAAAGCAGATGGAGTGAGAGAGGGAAGGGTGGCCTCAGAAGAGGCCCTGTGGTTATTATTGTTGCTGACCCTGTTTTAACATTAGAACATATGACATGCCATTCACTACACTTATGGTGGGGAAAGCACAGATTTTGGAATAAGATGACTATTACCTTCTGACGTGTATTCCTGGGGGATTCACTTTCCTTTTCTGAGCCTCATTATATCTCATCTGTCGAATGGTATTATACTGTGCACATTACAGGGATGTTATAAGTGTAATAGATCTTTCCTCTAGAAGATGATGTATGTAAATTATGATGCACTATATATACACTAGTTAATATTTTACCTCTGAGTATAATCTATCTTCCTACAAGAAGGATTGCCTGCATATAACCTATTGTGAACAAGTGTGAGAACTTTTAATACACTAATAGCCTTAGGCCTCAAATCCTGAAGAGCTTATTAGTGCTCATTAGTGCCCATCTAGTAAGTCCTCGCTGATTCCTTTGAGCAGTTTGTGTGCTATAATACTCTCATACTGTTTTCGGTTATTTCCCCCACACACTTCCCCTCAATGTCCCCATTTTTTCTCTTGCAAGCTCTTTCTCCATACTTAGCTATTCCATTTTCTAAAGTAAATAATCTTACCCACTCCCACCCACTGGTATACTTTTAATCACTCCTACTACTTGAGCATAGTTTTATGCTTCTACTTACTCTCCAGAACACTATGGCAAACCTACTTCCAGTGCTAATTAGGACCAACTTGAACATATGTCAGCAGCCCTTTAACTGTTCTCTTTGAAACAGTTCCAGTTAGTTCTTTTAAATGAACTTCAGAAAAGAACTCAAATTAATTTGCTTCTCAGTGTCCTATGGTTCAGACATTGGATTTTTCCCCCCCCATAGTGACTTCTGGTTAGCAATCAAAGAACTGCTTTCCTACATTATGATTTTAACTCAATGTTCTGGGAATGGAAATATTCAGTCATTTCTTCCAAATCCATAATTATTTTTTGTCTTTACATTTTCAACTTCCCCCAGATGTTTTCCCTTTCCATTGAAGCTACCTCCTGTTCTGTTTAGGTTATACTCTGAGAACGTATTTCTTACCAGAAAGTCTAAGTAAGGAACATTTTTGTGGGGATTAAACTGCCCAACCCAGCTCTATTATTTGTGGTCCTGGTGCAAATGGAAAATGCAGGGATCTTTGTTTATAAAAATAATTACGAATTTCAGGACAGAAACAGCAGAACATTAAACCAAATGCAGAGCCCTTCTGAACAGGGCCCTCAGTAAATGCAGAGGCCACCTATTCATGGAGTCCTGTATACAGTCTCTGTGTGATGATACAAATAAATTGACAGTCTTATTCACTTTGTGTCTTAATCATGGAATTCACATTTTAAAATATATGCCTTTAATCATCTCTGTCATTGATTACTATTAGATATAAAGCCTTTAATCTATTTGGCAACTTTTGATAACTCAATTATTTACTTTTATGTGAATTCTCTGACACCCTCTATTTTAGTAACTGCTTACCTTAGCTTTGGGTTGACGATTAATTGGGCCATTTCAGGAAAGTTGAAGTCTCAAATAGTCATACTTTAATGATGGCATTAAACCAGAAATTGCATTTATTGCCATTCCATTTGTTAACACAAGTACATTTATAATCTTGAGAGCTTTTAAAGCCCAAAAAACACTAGAAAGGTATAAACATGAAAGAGTATTCAGTCTGCTAAAACCCTGGAAGTATTTCATGCATGTCTGAGCAACCCATGGTATTGCAACTGATTGTAAAATATATTTCATGCTAAATTCGATGGCATCATTACAGTGCTTTGTGTTCTTGCATGCATATTTTCAGACCTTCTCCTCCTCCACCTGAGCTAGCCACCACTTAGCCCTGCAGGAAGCTGAGTTTCTATGCTTATCTGCTAGGCTAGGGGAGAGCAAGTGGTGTTGATTTTGCCGTATGGGGCCAATTATGTTGACCTTTATGATAGATCAAACCATGGCAGGACCAGGAAGCTGAGTCTCCCTCCCATTTGCATCTCCTTCGAGAGAGTGTAGCACATTGCTGTCGTGTCAGTTTGTGGCCATATATTTCACTCCCCAGAAATGCACATCTTGAAATACTGTGATTAGCATCCCTAATTCCTAAAAATTGACTTGCCTTGTTAGAACTAGAGAGCTGCTGCCTAAAATACTGCACCTACTGTTCGAAAGGGTATTATTTTAGTACCCTGGGGATAGGAAAAGTTTTCAACCCACCAGTGCAGGGATTAGTTTTATTTGAAAGTATTTGAAGTGTTTTAGATAACTTAACTAGGAATGATCCAAGTTCAGTGGTCTCCCAAGAGTCTTTAAAAATGTGCTGTGAGTCCTTTTCTGACAACAATGTGTAAAAATGCCTGCATTCTGTATATATTTGAGCATCAAGATCCATACTCTTTATATGTCAGAGAAATTAAAGCACTTTCTGCATCAACTAAACACAGAGGGTGATTTTGCTTGGATAAATAGCTGTCTCTTGAATAGGACTTATGACTGAATCATCTAGAATTAATCATATGTCTATTGAATAGCAAGTACACCTTTCCTTGTTTTTCATATCTCTGTCTACTAAGCAAATAAAGGCCTTTCTCCTTTTATTAATTGTGTGTATTCATAATTGCTTGTGTAATTTTACAGAGATACATAATTTTGTAATTCACTTAGAGTCAAATTAAGGTTATATATCTATGAGACTAAAAGAGCATCATCTCTTCAAATGATCTCTATTCAACCAGCTTCTTGAACTGTTGACTGATTTAACCAGTCAGATCAGTTTATGGGTTTAGACTCAGTCTGAGTCAAATAGCTAGTGTGAATAGATTGCTTTTTAAAAAATCATTGAATTAACTATCCCATTCTTTTAACAGAGTTGGCTAAAATAACTGGTGTTTTCAGTGGTAATTCAGAGATGGTGTATTTTCTGTTTCATTTCTGTACATGTGCAATGAAGCCACATATATCAAACATATAAAGAAAACACTTTCCTTCATGGTTCTTTACCTGAGCAGGAAAGAATGGCATACTGTCCTTTCAATACAAACAGCATTGATGAGAGCTGGTATCAGAGAGCTTCTATCCTCATTCATAACAGTGACTCCCCTTCTGAAGTTGTCTTCTTCAGAGGGAGAAACTGAGACATAGAAAAAATAAACCTATATTAATTGAAGAGCTCAGTCAAATAGCTGTTTTGTTTCTGTGAGTTTCTAAGGTATTCTCTGGCACACCTTGTTAACAGTTGCTCACAGAGCAGCCGCGTGCGTATTCAACTTAATCCAACAGTCATTCTTTCAATTATTGCTTCAATGTCAGGCTACTGTCTTCCTGTTTATGCCTGCAACTCTTCACCATTTCATATAAAGTCGAGTTCTTACGTGATATGGTTAAAGAAATCAGGTGTCATGATTTTAGCATGCTCAAGTCAAAGGTTACTAGTCTTTCTCTATGACATGTGACTGGTGCATGTTGGTAAGAGAAGAATGATAAACTAAAAATAGCTATGAATTCTGTAATTGAAAAACAATAAAATTTTTTAAAAAAGAAAGCTATTTACTTTGAGAGGCAGTTATTATGGGTGTATTACTTTGGGGCTGATTGAAGAAAAGAGCTCTTAGTAAGACCCTGAACTATCGAAAAAGAGCACAGCAGTAAAATCAAAGGCACTAGTGCCTCACTGTGTAAAAGTAATTATTTCTGTAAAAAAAAAAAAAAAAAAAAGGGTGGAACAGAGTTTCTCGGCCTCTGGACTATTGACTTTTATTTATTTATTTATTTACTTTTTTTTAAAGTATATTTTATTGATTGTGTTGTTAGAGTAAGCCCAATTTTTTTTTGCCCTTTGCTCTCCTCTACCCAGTTCTCCCCTTCCCTCCAGCCGTCCCACCCCCCAATGTCCATTGGTCATGCATATAAGTTCTTTGGCTTCACTCTTTCCTATAGTATTCTTAACTTCCCCCTGTCTATTTTGTAATGACCAATTATGCTTCTTAATCCCTGCACCATTTCCCCATTCCTCCCCCTTCCTCCTCCCAGCTGATAACCCTCCAAATGATTCCCATACCTATGATTCTGTTCCTATTCTGATTTGCTTAGTTGGATTTTGTTTTTATTTTTTAGATTCAGATGTTGATAGTTGTGAGTTTGTTATCATTTTAATGTTCATAGTTTTGATCTTCTTTTTCTTAAATAAGTCCCTTTAACATTACATATAATAATGGTTTGGTGATGAACTCCTTTAGTATACTTTGTCTGGGAAACACTTTATCAGTCCTTCCATTCTAAATGATAGCTTTGCTGGATAGAGTAATCTTGGTAGTAGGTCCTTGCTTTTCATCACATTGAGTACTTCTTCCCAGTCCCTTCTTGCCTGCAAAGTTTCTTTTGAGAAATTAGCTGATAATCTTATGGGAACTTTTTCATAGGCAACTCTCTGCTCTTCTCATCCTGCTTTTAAGATTCTCTCTTTATCTTTCACCTTTGGCATTTTAATTATGATGTTTCTTGGTGTGGTCCTCTTTGGATCTAGCTTGTTTGG
The DNA here is from genome assembly GCF_987537825.1 of Furipterus horrens. Lineage (NCBI taxonomy): Eukaryota > Metazoa > Chordata > Mammalia > Chiroptera > Furipteridae > Furipterus > Furipterus horrens. The sequence continues at coordinate 42,833,846 of NW_028327171.1, forward strand.
GACTCTCTGTGCTTCCTGAACTTGTATGTCTATTTCCTTCACCAAATTAGGGAAGTTCTCCTTCATTATTTTTTCACATAAGCTTTTAGTTTCTTGCTCTTCCTTTTCTACTCCTGGCACCCCTATGATCAGATGTTGGCACGTTTAAAGTTGTCCCAGAGGTTCCTAAGCTTCTCCTCATTTTTTTCAATTCTTTTTTCCTCATTCTGTACTGGTTGACTGTTTTTTTCTTCCTTATGTTCAAAATCATTGATTTGAACCCCGGTTTCCTTCCCTTCACCATTAGTTTTATGTGAATTTTCCTTCATTTCATTTATCATAGCCTTCACTTCTTCCCTTATACATTTGCCATACTTAAGCATATCTTTCAAGTCTGTGAGCATCTTCATCACCAATGTTTTGAACTCTGTGTCTGTTAGGTTGGTTATTTCCTCAACACTTAGTTCTCCCACTGGAACCTTGATCTTCTCCCCCTTTTGGGCCATACTTCTCTGTTTCCTCATCTTGACAAGCTCCTGTTTTTGTTTGCCTCTGAGACTTAGGTAGAGCTGTAGCACCTGTTACATTGTAAGGGGTGGAGGAGTCTTAGGTATTTGTCAGTACAGGAGACCTGTTTCACCATGTTGTGGTGCTATTTGTGGGGGAGGGGTCTGAGAGGGAACAATGCCACTTGCTCAGCACTTGCCCCTTTTCCAGGTACTTCCCCCACTTCGGTATGGGACTGGAGCCTCTATAGCTGTTGCCCTGGCTGTTGTTCCTGGAATGGGTGGGTCTGTGGGTGTTATAGGACTGTGGGGACCCTTTAAACAAGTGGACTCTGCTAAGAGACCAGCAGGTTCTTCTTCCACCCCAACCCCCACTGGTTTGCACAGTCAGAAGCATAGAGACTTTATCTTCCCTGTCACTGGGACCACGAGCTACACAGTCTGGTCTGGGGTTGGGAGGACTCCCCAGATGTCCCTCCCCACTTTTTAAAACGTATGACTGTGCTTTCCGCTGGCCTGCTGCTGCTGCCACTGCTGCCACCACCACACCATATCCTCTTTGCCCCAGCTCCACCCCTCCCACCTGTCTGGATGAGTGTTTCTTCTTTATATCTTTGTTTATTTGACTTCCAGGCAGCTCAAATATCTTGAACTTCTGGTTGTCTCTAGTTTTGAGGTAGTTTTAGTTCTTCTTAGTTGTGGAGAGAGACATAGCATGTCTGTCTAGGCCTCCATCTTGGCCAGAAGTATCGTGATCTTTTGGACTATTGACTTTTTAGACTGGATAATTCTTTGGTGTAAAGGGCTGGTCTGTGTATTATAGGTTAGCAGCATCCCTAATATCTGCCTATTAGATACCAGTAGTCCAGTCTCTCCCAATTGTGACAATTTTATGTTTCCAGACATTGCCAAATGCCTTCTGAGGGGCAGAACTGTCTTCATTTGAGAACTACTAGTACAGAGCTTTCCAATATTAAAAACATTTGGATCTCTCAACAACTCTGTTAGGGATTTTTAAATCCTTATTTTACAAAAAGAAAACTGAGACTCAGAAAAGGGAAGTGACTTGCCTAAGGTCTCACAAGTAGTATATGATGGAGATGGAATTCAAACTCAGGTCTTCTAAAGCCATTTAAGGTGTTCTATTACACCAGTAAGTAAATACATTGTACCACTTTCAATCTGACTGCTTTCTCTTCACTTTTCTGCTCCTTCTGTTATTTGTGTTTTCTGGGCTTTACATTAATAGAATTGAACCAAAATAATTCTCAGTGTGCCAAGAGGTACTTAATGTTCAGCTTTTTAGTGAGACATCAGTCTCTCATTTGGTCTTTAGTCCCAAGAGCCCCAACATTTGATATGTTTACATGATTAAATCAGGTCACTGTTGAAAACTGTAAATTTTTTCTAAGAAATTACCTTAGATTCCATTAAAACGAAGGAATATTTTGATTTCAGGAAGGTTATAGATTTAAATTTCTCTTCAAGTTAAAATTTCTTGAACACTAAGTCCACATTAACAATTCATACTCAAATTTATTTTATTAAAAAATAGATTCAGCCCTGACAGCTGTAGCTTAGATGATTAGGTGCCGTTTGGCAAAGCGAAAGGTCACTGGTTTTAGTCCCGATCAGGGCACATGACTGGGTTGCAGGTTCGGTCTCTGGCTGGGAATTGTATGAGAAGCAACCCATCAACGTTTCTTTCTCACATTGGTTTTTCTCTCCCTTTCTTTCTCCCTCCCTTCCCCTCTCTCTCTCTAAGCAAATTTAAAAATAGATTCATTTTCTTGATAAAATTTCTGGGCATTCAAGAAGAAAACATTTTCAAAGGTATCTTCAGATGTAAATAAAGAAATGCCTTTAAGAACTAACCTTATATTGGTCTACTTTGGCACATTAAAACATGTTCAATGACCACTGAGTACCAAAGCTAGCATTTACTTATGCTTCACCAAAATGAAACCTTGGTTACAGTACTGGAAATAAAATGAAACATTTCTTTGTCATAAGACAAAATTTGGTCAAATAAGTGAGTAGTGGACTCTAAGGCTTAAGTTCCAAGGATCATTCATGATAACCTATATTGAGGCCTACAAGTAGCAGCAAGTCAGCTCTGAATGACAGAGTTGATCTATTCAGTAAATATTTTAGTAAAGAGACTGAGAAAATTGTTCTGATTTACACTTAAGATATTTCTGTTTTAAAAAGGAAGATGGACAGTATGAACCTGCCTTTCATGCTAAGGAAATGTATAGCTTCTTCTTTTAGAGCTAGTAGCATTTCCAAGGCTTAAAGAATAACAGCAGTTCAACGGTTCCTCAGAAAGTTTATCATAAAATTGCCATTTGACCCAGCAGTTCCACTCCTAGGTATATACCCAAAAGAGCTAAAAACAGGAACTCAAACAGATACTTGTATGCAAAAGTTCTAGGCAGCATTATTCACAGTAGACATAAGATGGGGGGAAAATCCAAGTATTCATCAGCAGATGCCTGGACAAACAACATGTGACATTATAAACAATGTAATGTTATTTAGCCATAAAAATGAATGATGTTCTGATACATGCTACACATGGATAAATCTTGGAAATATGCTGAAATAAGCCAGACTCAAAAAGGCAAATATTAGATGGTTCAACATATATGACATATCTAGAATAGGCAAATTCATAAAAACAAAGTAGATTAGGGGTTATTAGGGACTAGAGAAGGGGAGAATAGGGCCTTATTTTTTAATAGGTACAGAGTTTCTGTTTGGGATGATGAAAAGTTTTGGAAATAGATAGTGGTGATAGTTGCAGAATGTTGTGAATGTAATTAGTACCAATGAATTATATGTTTAAAAATGGTGAATATTACCAATTTTATGTTATGTATATTTACCAACCAAAAATAATAGTAAGGGAAAAAAATTAACATATAATGGATAAAAAGGCATAAACCAATTTGAAAACCACAAGAAAAACCTCAATATTTGAACAAAAAATTGGATGAAGGGAACAAATAGACAATTTACAGAAGAAATATATTAACAATCAATAAGTATATGAAAATATAGTAATATGATAATGATTATTCTTTTTTTAATAAAATTAATATAAAGCAAAAGAAATAACAGATACCATGAAAAAGGGTGGACCAAGAGTTGCCATCTTTTAAAAACAGTGCAAATGTTAATAATATCCACCACAATTTTATTAATATTTCTTCCCTTTGGCCCAGCAACATGACTGCTAGCAATTAACCTGGGGATCATCAAACCCATGCAGAAAACTTATAAGGAAGTACCAAAAAAACCCAGAATTATCATCTAGAGGGTGGGCTTCTGGTAGTATAGGCTACCCCCACTAGGTGAGTGTTCTAGGAACTCATCTGTATTAGTTTACCAGCTGACATTGTGAGAGGCCGTGTTTGGCTTCAGCGAATTTTTTTTGAAAACTCAACGCATTTGCTCATTTCATGATGGGTGATTTACGAGTGTGCCTGCTCACACCCCTCTGAATGTTCAGCAGTTTTTGACCAAAAATGACATGACTCCCATGCCCCACCCTTCCTATTCAACTGATCTTACCCTGAGTGACTTTTTTGGTTCCGCTGGATGAAAAACGTCCTCGAAGGGAAACATTTTGCCCATGCAGAAGACATGAAACAAAAAACAACAAAAGCACTGAAAAGCATCAAAATCAACAAGTTCAAAACTGTTTTGAACAGCGGAAAAAACATTTCAAAACTTCTATCACATCAAATGGAGAGTACTTTGAAGGTGATTAGATTTTAAACTTGTAAGAATAAATACACAATTTTTTATAAATAATTCTGTTTTTTGGGTCCCCCTTCATATATGTGCCAGATGTTCTTTATACAGTCTAAATGTTATGTCACCCCGGGTGCAACTATACGATGGAATGAGTGTTGTGCTATCATTAAAAATTTTATCAAAGAGAACATGTATTGGCAAGATACTTAATAGGCAAAAGTTCTTAATGTGCTGTTAAGTGAGAAAAGAAATACATCAAAAAGTTAGAATCTTTTGGAGTATTGAGATGATGAACAATTTTTACTCTTTTCTATCTTTCATATATCCTCATTTCCTACAGTGAAAATGTATGATCAACAGAAGTGCCATATAAAAATAAATATTAATAAAATAAAAACTAATGTGCTGAGGCACCTGAGGCCATGTTTAGTCAGGAAGAGTACTGAGCATGAGGTAGAGGAAGCAAGAATGAGAGCAGTGTCCCATCCCCCCACCCCTGTCATAGGACATGGTAGTCTCTCAGGGCTTGGAGGAAAGCCTTCAGTGACATGGAGCCTGGGAAGCCCCAGGAGCCCAGCCCACACACCAAAGAAGACCACATCAGCCTAGATGGACATGTGGGCTCAAATTTAGAGAAAATTACTCTGCTGATTCTACTGGTTACCCTTATTGAAAGTCCTGTACCCATTATTGTCCATGAGACAGATGAGATGAAAATGTCCTTATTTCCTTGAAACTTATATACCTTCCTGAGCTGTGTTTAAATCATGCACAGATTAACTGCATAGGATTCTGTATAGCTGTAATCATTATATTTTGAATAGAAAGTGAATAATAAATGATTTTATTCAAAAAGATGAGAACTTACTTAAGTGGAAAGCCTTATAAACATGCAAAGTTAAGTCACATTTAGGTCTGCATTTAATAAATACCTTTAAATAAAAATTTGTGCTTTCATCAAAGAATCTCCTAGATTTATGTTCATCAAAAAATAGTTTGTGCTATCATATGCTGTGAAATTGTAAACTCCTTGAGATCAGGGGCATTTCTTTTCTTTATAAATATTATTTTTCTAATTATAAAAATTAATATCTAAAAAATTAACTCTAGATCCAAGATGGTGGAGGAGTAAGTGGAAGCTACACTAAGCTCCTCTCAGGACCAATCTGTAATTACAACTTAATTGTGGAGAAATAACCTGGAACAACCAACTGAACACCAGCTAGAGAGAAGTCTTATAACCACGGATAGACAGAAAAGGCTGCTTCATCACAACATGACTGGTAGGAAGTGTGGAGATGTGAAAGGGCTTGCTGGGCTCCCAGAGGTGGCAGCTGAAGGGACTGAGAAAGAGCTCAGCAGCAGGGGGTCCCCTCTGAGAAGGGCGGGGTCTAAATCCCCAGCTGGGGCTTTCTACAACAGCAGAAAGTAAGATAGCATCCATCTTTAAAAAGTGAAAAGCCACAGGGGATTTTTTTGCTGGCCTGAAAGAAACAGCTGGAGACAAAGGGCTTTTAAAGTGATCATGTATGAAAATATATAGCACCCACTTACCCTGGTCTCCAGCAGAAGAAAGGTAGAGAGGACTAGAGATACTTAAGGAGAGATTGGGGCAGTGGCTTTCAGGAGAGAACTGAGGGAACAGCTGACAGGGTCCCAGTGCTGACTCATTCCCCATACTGCAGGCAGACCACTCCCCTCCAAGTGGCATCAGCCAAAGGGGAAACAATAGCCCTGCCCACAGGAATTAATCTGCCCCACCCTTGGTGCTTAAGCCTGACAGCTGATCACAGAGCAAATAGATTAACAAGCAAAGGAGACAGACAAAGACAGTAGATCTCTGGTAGTCTCCAACAGGCTGCCTAGGCCCAGACTGGGACACTATCTGATGCCACCAGGGGCCAAGCCAAGAAGTGAAGATCAATCTAAGAAGCAGAAACAAACAAGAAGAATTAAAAAAAAGGGCGAGGGGAGAAAGAGAAACAACCCTCCATCAAAAGGAAAAGAGGAATCCCCAGAAAGAGTGCTAAATGAAATAGAGGAAAGCAAACTATCAGACATTGAATTCAAAACATGGATTATAGGGGACCTCAATGATCTCAGTGAGCTCAAAGAAAACTACAGGGAACTCCAGGGAAACTACAAGGAACTTACTGAGAATTACACTAGCATTAAAAAGGACATAGAAGCTATCAGTAAGAGCCAGGAGGAAATGAAGAATATAATTTCTGAATTGAAGAACACAGTAGAGGTAATCAAAAGCACATTAGAGGAAGCAGAAGATAGAATCAGTGAGCTGGAGCACAACATAGAAAAGAAATTCCCAGACAGTGCAACAAAACAAAAAAAGATTGAAAAAGAATGAAGAGGTTTTAAGAGAGCTGTAGGACAACATGAAGTGTAATAATATCCATATCATAGGAATACCAAAAGGGGAAGAACAGAAGCAAGGGATAGAAAACCTGTTTGAAAAGTATTGACAGAAAGCTTCCCTAACCTGATAAGAGAAAAAGTCATGCAAATCCAGAAAGCACATAGGGTCCCATTGAACATGAACCCAAACAGGCCCACTTCAAGACACATCATTATTAAAATGGCAAAACTCAAAGACAAAGAGAGAATCCTAAAGGAAGCAAGAGAGAAACAGCTAATAACATACAAGGGAGCTCCAATAAGGCTATCATCAGATTTCTCAGCAGAAACACTACAAGCCAGAAGGGAATGGCAGAAAATATTTCAAGCACTGAAAAACAAAGGCCTACAACCAAGACTACTCTACCCAGCAAGGCTCTCATTCAAAATGGAAGGCTAAATAAGGAGTTTTCCAGACAAAAGAAGGCTAAAAGAATACATCTCCACCAAACCAGCAAGAGATTCTAAAGGATATGCTTTAAGAAAATGAAGAAACAGAGAGAGACAGAGATGAACACAGGTACAAAGGGGGAAAATGTCAATAAATAAGTACCTATCAATAATAACCTTAAATGCAAATGGATTAAATGTACCAATCAAAAGACATAGAGTAGCTGAATGGATTAGAAAGCATGACCCACATATATGCTGTCTACAAAAGACTCACCTCAGAACAAAAGATCTAAACAGATTGAGACTGAAGGAATGAAATAATATATATTTCAAACAAAAGGGCATTAAAAAAAGCAGGAGTAGCAATACTTATATCAGACAAAACAGATTTTACAACAAAGACCATAAAAAGAGACAAAGAAAAACATTTTATAATACTTAATGGAATAATCCATTTAAGAAAGAACTATCCTTCCTCAAACTATTCCAAAAAATCCAAGAAGAGGGAAGACTACCAAACTCTTTCTATGAAGCCAGTATTACCCTAATTCCAAAACCAGGTCAAGACACAACAAAGAAAGAAAACTACAGGCCAATATCACTGATGAACATAGGTGCTAAAATCCTCAACAAAATATTTGCAAACTGGATCCAGCAACACATTAAAAAGATCATACACCACGAATAAGTGGGATTCATCCCAGGGATGCAAGGATGGTTTAATATTCACAAATCAATAAACATAATACACCACATAAACAAAATGAAAGACAAAAATTACATGATCATATCAATAGATGCTGAAAAAGCATTTGATAAAGTACAACACCCACTTATGATTAAGACACTCAGCAAAATGGGAATAAAGGGAGCATACCTCAACAAAATAAAGGCCATATACAAGAAACCTGAAACTCAACAGCCAACACTGGAAACATTCCCCCTAACATCAAGAACAAGAGAAGGCTGTTTATTTTTCCCACTTCTATTCAACATAGTCTTGGAAATTCTAGCCACAGTGATCAGACAAGAAAAAGAAATCAAAGGCTTCCAAATTGGAAAAGAGGAAATAAAACTGTCAGTATTTGCAGATGACATGATAGTGTACATAGAAAACCCTATAGACTCCACGAAAAAACTACTTGACCTAATAAGTGAATTTGGCAAAATAACAGGGTACAAAGTCAATATTCAGAAATCAAAGGCATTTCTGTACACCAAGAATAAAATATTAGAAATAGAAACTAGAAAAAAAATCCCATTTACTATGGCAAAAAAAAAATTAAGTAACTAGGAATAAACTTAACCAAGGAGGTAAAAGACCTGTATTTAGAAAACTACATAACACTGAAGAAAGAAATTAAGGAAGATACAAATAAATAAAAGCATATACCATGTTCATGGATGGAAAGAATCAACATCATTAAAATGTCCATACTACCCAAAGCAATCTATAGATACAGTGAAATCCCTATTAAAATATCAATGATATACTTCACAGACATAGAAAAAATACTTCAAAAATTACATGGAACCAAAAAAGACCCCGAATAGCCACAGCAATCTTGAGGCGGAAGAACATAGTAGGAGGAATCACAATGCCCAATATCAAAATATACTACAAGACGACTGTAATTTAAAAGTCTGGTACTAGCATAAGAACAGGCATATAGATCGATGGAACAGAATAGAGAGCCCAGAAATAAACCCAGGTCTATGTGGTCAACTAATATTTGACAAAGGGGGAAGGAACATCAAATGGAGAGAAAAGAGCCTCTTCAATAAATGGTGCTGGGAGAAGTGAACAGAGACATGCAAAATAATGAAACTAGACCACCAACTTACACTATACACCAGAACAAACTCAAGATGGATAAAAGACTTAAATGTAGGCCGTGACACCATAAAAGTCCTAGAGGAAAACATAGGCAGGAAAATTTCAGATATTTTCACTGATATATCTTCTAAGGCAGAGGAAATAAAGGAAAGAATAAACGAATGGCACTACATCAAACTAAAGAGTTTCTGTTCAACAAAAGAAAACATCAGTAAGATGGAAAGGGAACCAACCATATGGGAAAACATATTTGCCAATGATGTCAGACAAGGGATTGATCTCCAAAATATATAAAGGACTTATACGACTCAACACCAAGAAGGCAGATAGCCCAATTGAAAAGTGGGCAAAGGACCTAAACAAACACTTCTCCAGAGAGGACATACAGAGGGTCCAGAGGCATATGAAAGAATGCTCAACATCACTAGCCGTCAGAGAGATGCAAACAAAAACCACAATGAGATACCACTTAACAGCAGTCAGAATGGCCATCATCAACAAATCAATAATCAATAATCAACAAGTGCTGGTGAGGATGTAGAGGAAAGGGAAACCTAGTGCAATGTTGGTGGGAATACAGACTGGTGCAGCCACTATGGAAAACAGTATGGAATTTCCTCAAAAAACTAAAAATGGAACTGCCTTTTGATCCAGCAATCCCATTGCTAGGATTATACCTGAAGAATCCTGAAACCTCGATTCAAAAGAACCTGTGCACCTCTGTTTTCATAGCGGCTCTATTTACAATAGCTAAGTGCTGGAAACAGCCTAAGTGCCCATCAGTAGATGAGTGGATCAAAAAACTGGTACATTTACACAATGGAGTACTATGCAGCAGAAAGAAGGAACTCCTATCTTTTGCCACAACATGGATGTAACTAGAGAGAATTATGTTTAGCAAAATAATCCAGGCAATGAAAGACAAATACCATATGATATCATCTAATACAGGAACATAATGAACAACACAAACAAATGAGCAAAATTGAACCAGAGGCATGCAAACAAGGAGCAGAATAACAATGACAAGGTAGGAGGGAAGAGGGAGAGAAGTGGGTAAGTAGGGAGAGATCTAGTCAAGGAACTAGTATAAATGACCCATGGACATAGACAACAGCCTGGGGATTGACTGTGGGAGAAGGGGTGGGCAAGGTGGGGGGAAAGCAAGTGGGGAAAAAGTGGGACAACTCTAATAGAAAAACAATTATATATATAAATAAAATAAAATAAAAATTAATATCTGTTTAAGCACTTTAGGAAATATACATAAAATATGTTAAAAATAAAAATTATTAATGTTTCCTCCACTCAGATATACTTTTGTAAATACAGGATAGGACAAAACTAGATTTATAGTTGTTGTATGAGTAATAATAAAATAAGGAATAAATAAGAATATAAGAATAATTTGTGTTTTGCATACTCACAACTGTAAACCTACTTTTGCCCTTCCCTGTATGGTAGAATACATCCTTTCATATTGTTTTCTATACACATTTATTCTAAGGTTAAAAAAAATTTTTTTTGCGTTGGCATGCAAACCAAGTGTCACTGGTTCAATTTCCAGTCAGGGCACATAATTAGGTTGCACGTCAGGTCCCCAGTTGGGGGCGCGAGTGAGAGGCAACCACACAGTGATGTTTGTCTCCCTCTCCTTCTCTTTTCCCCTCTCTCTAAAAATAAATAAACAAACAAATCATTAAAAAAAAATTTTTTAACATGATTTGTAATCTGCATTTTTTAACTTAATAGCACCTTTAGAAAATATTTCTGTGTCATTAAATATTTTTATAACATGATTTTTAAGAGAACATGTTTTCCTTCATTTGGGCATTTTATACTTTCATACCTCCAGTCCCTTTATTTTCAAACATTGAGGTTGTTTTCCGTTTTACCATTATGAACAAGGTTGTCATAAATATTTCTGTATTTCTACACATCCATGGTTATTTCCTTAGGATAAATTCCTGGGAGTGGAATTACTATTTTAAATTTATGAATGTTAATGCTTTTAATTCATACTGTAAAATTGCTCTCAGGAAAGATAGTATCAATTTACACTCCCACCAAGAAGTACAAAGAACTGATTTCCCAGCACCCTCACCATCACTATTTTATTTTTTTTTTTAAATCCAGATTGATAGAAGGAAAATAGTATCTCATTATTGTTTGATAATGCATTTTGTTGACTACTACTGAAGAAGGGTTTTTTTTTTAGGATTTTATTTATTTGTTTTTAGAGAGAGCGGAAGAGAGAAAGAAAGAGAGGGAAAGAAACATCGATGTCTCACATGGCCCCAGCCGGGGACCTGGCCTTCAATCCAGGCATCTATCCTGACCAGGAATTGAACAAGCAACCTTTTGGTTTGCAGAATGGACAATGCCCAACCCACTGAACCACACCAGTCAGGGCAGAACTCTTTTTTAAGATGAAATTTTTTATATGATAATTGAGCACTTAAAATTATTCTTTTAGAAATTTCCTCTTCTTGCCCTTTGGTTCATTTTTTTCTCATGTTAACCTGTTTCTCATTGACTTATAAGAGCTCTTCTTACATTAAGAATATTACATGAAGGCTTGTACTTTATATCTCTGAAAATATCTAGTAAAGAGGTAGGCAAATGGTGATTTTCCTTTACAGGAGAACTTTATACCATATCTGTGATTAAATCAATCATATGTATTCCTTTGGTTAAAAGAGTGTGGAAATCACATTATTTCACTTACTGTCTTTCACCTCAAGCACCGAATGTGATGTTTCAAATTAATAAAATAGCCCAAGACTCATAGAAGAAATTTAAAGGAATTAGAGCTATTTAACAACAACAACAAAAGAAATTGAGGTGGAGAGTGACAGTATACACTTTTAAAATTCTATAGATGAAATCACTAATCTTTGATGAGGTTAGGTTGAGGAGAGAACTTAAACTGTAACCAAAAACAAAAAAAGACGTGGTTTAGAAAAGAAGAGGGATTTAAGTGCTGAGTTGGGTCCTTCTAGGTAATTTTAATGCACCCTTTCTTAGAAGTTTTTAATAAGAGCAACAAGAGGATGGCAGAGGTAGATAGGGTCTTTTATTTTTGTGCCAGCAGTGGCTGGATATTCCTGAGTCCAGCAGGGATGAAGAAAGACAGTGGGGCACCGGACCAGGCCTTGTGCTCACAAAGGCCTCCAGTGGGTGAACATGTCCAGTCACAGAGATATATTGAAAGGTCAGAGATAAGGGAACTATAGTGCCCCAGGACCAGGTCATACCGCCTGGAATGCATTGCAAATTGACAGTCTTATAAATATATTTTTAATATTGATAATCATATAGCATTATGTATTGTGTGCCGTTATAGCACTAATATGTCAGGTACTAGTGCTATAAATATAGCATTTTAAGAGCTATATTTTAAAAATGAAACAATTTTGGTAACTGTTTTAAAGTATTTTAACAACTCAGGAGCATCAAAATATGAGAGGGCCTGAGCTTTGTTCAGCCTCTGACAGCAGTTTATTATGGATTAACAAACTGGAAATGCTATAAATTCCCTTATAGGGTTTGTCAATTTGCAGATTATTTACCTGTAATTGAGCAATACTGTGCCTGACCTGCTAGTTGTGATTATGGGGGCCTCCCAGGGTATCATATTAATACCAAAATTACTTAGCTTTTTATTAATCAATTATGTGCTACTTTATTAGAGGATGTAGGGAGTTCACAGCAGTAGAAAATCCACTGGAGCATTAAAATTTCTTATTAAATCTTCTGAAGGTTTTTCCCCAAATGTGATTAATAACATAGTTCTATGACATGATAAGAAAGCAAAGTGTACCATTTGTGATTCCAAAAGAAAATTACAGGTAACTTAACTCCAAAAGCAGTAATAATTAGAATAGCAAGAGGTACCAAGATAAAACAAATTAAATCCTTTGGGCATCTTGTGGTTATTTTGGAGAAATCATTACCTGCTTTAATCATTTGGATTACATGTGCTGGGAGTGCACCGGTGATTAGGGGTTTGATGCATGTATAATTTGACTCTGGGTATCAACAGGATCACAACGCTAGATAGTAAATATTGCCAGTTGCTGATGATGCCTCATATCAAAGTGGAAAAAATCTTGCAGGTTGTGACTTGGATCTTATCAATGTATTTATGCCAATTAACTCTTTTATGCAAGAGAACATCATTGATTTCTTTTTGGGAGTTTATTTTGGGGAGAATATATATTCCCAATAGATACACACACACACACACACACTTATTTATTTATTTATTTGTATTTATTTATAGCACTCATATGTCAGGTATTAGTGCTATAAATATAGCATTTTGAAAGTTATATTTTATATATAAAACAACTTTGGTAACTGTATAGATATCTTTGAGAATATAATTTTCTTTTCTATTTTTTCAATTTTTAAAATTCTTCCCAGTGCAAATGGACTGATATATAAAATTTTCAAACCGGTATTGTTGTTTGCCTGTGTGTTTGCTTTAGAAAAGCTAGTCTTTCCTGTTGGTTAATCTCAATGTAACAGGAAAATAGTGCATAGGTATAGTGGTTAACACAACCTTATTAAGTTAACAATAAACTGCACACTGATTAGACCATCTAAGGCACATACAGGGTAAAGCTTAGTACTGAAGAGAAAGGCAGAAGGATTCATTTATATAATAGATATACTTTGAGCCTAACATGTGGCAGACATGGTACCAGATACCCTGGGTGTGTTCTCTTACCTGTTATATGGCAAACACCAAAAGTTGCTAAGCTCAACTCTCAGACTTCACTGGGAAGCCACAAATTCAGAATGTCTTTGTTGGGTTTGAAATTAATTGAGATTAAGTTGATGACCAAAGAAAATGTTGTCATATAAATTTTCCAAACCTTAAACGCTATCAGAAAAACAAAGTTAACCTTGTGGAGAATCAAACTACCTTAAAATAAATAAGTATTTTAAAAGCTTTGGTATTATAATGCAGTTATTACAGTTTTGCAGCAGAAAAGTAACTTGCTCTTTACCTCCTAGAAAAATGACCAAAATGGAAAGATGTGGTGATACATCTTTTAGAAGAGAAAATTTAAACTTTAGATTTCTCAGAAATTTGGAGAAATGAAGATGAGAAATGGAGTGACTGTCCTTATCTATTCCAGTGGTCAGAAACTAGATACAAATGTAGCAACAGTATCAAAAAACACATACAAGAAATAGACAGGATCTGAACTATCAGTTGCATGACTTGCCTCATACCTCACACTAATTCAGCCTGAACAACATGTTTCCAGCCCACTAACCTCTGGCAACCATTCTATCCCCTCTCCTCTTCCCACTGACAAATGGGTGGGGTCCCAGGAGTTTGAGCTGGATGAGAATTTGCTGTCTCCTGATACAACATGTTCCCATGCAGAGGACTACTGAAATCAGTGTCCTAGAGAATGGTAGGTTGGGATCAGAATAAGTGGTCCATGCTGGGTCATTTCCCAAATGGAACTAAAGGTGGAAAGACAGCCAAAGTATAAAGTGAAGGAGACAGAGACAAAGGTTGCTGCTGAATGAGGATGTGGGAGAGGTGAGCCTGCAATAATTCCTTAGTCATCTGTGGGCATCTGCACGGTCCTTTCTTATCCACTTCCCACAGCTGCTATGAGAGTGCCGGGATCTTTGAAAGTAATGGCCAGAGGCGAACCATTTGTTTTGGCTTTTCTAACCATCTGACAATATGCACAGCCAAACCGACATGTTTTCCCCATGATCACCAACCTGATACTACCTTTAATTCAATCTTGAGGCAATTAATCATATATGCATGCCATTCTGGAAGACTCCTAATGTGAGACACCCAGCAGGAAGACAGTCACAGTTGGGTTAAGAAAGCCTTAGCCTTGTACTGTACTGGACCAGGCAAGTCCGCACCTGAAGCCAAAAAGGCTGAGTGAATTAACCAAGAAACTGTTAAAACTGTCAACAAGTCCAACCCAGGAAGGCTGTTAGGGACAGTTTGAAAACCTGAGTCAACAAGATTAGCAGCCTCCCAAACACCCAGAAACTGTTTCTCCTATGTATTTCCAAACCCACCCAACTCCAAAGCTGAGGCTTTTTCCAGTGTGCATGGATACACAAGTGAAAACACAAGCAAGGAAATCCTGCTCAAAAGAGTCTGCTTTATACTTGGCTTTCTCTCACTGGCTTATTTCACTTAGCATAATGTTCTCCAGGTCCATCCATACTGTTGCAAAGAGTCAAATTTTCTTCTTTTTCACAGCCGAGTGATATTCCATTGTGTAAATGTCTAATAGTTGTTTTACATACTGGTGGACACTTGACTGCTTCTATCTTTGTGATTGTAAATAATGCTGCAATGAACATAGGGGTGCTTATGTTCTTTCTAATAGAAACAGCTTCATATAGAGCAGAATGTCTGCTAAGGGTGGGGAGGTTAGGGGGTAGAAGGATTGAGCAAAAAGGAGAAAGGACTCGGACTTGGACAACAGTGTGGTAATTGCTGGGGGGGAGAATAAAGGAACTAAATGGTAATGGAAAAAAACACAATAAAAAAATATTTTTAGAAGGGTCTCTGCATACATATTGCTACCACCACCAGCACCGGACCCACCAAATTCATAGGGACACATGTCCCAAGAATAGTCTGTCCAGTGAGCTAATCAATCTGAAACCAAAAGTTCTTTCTGGAAGTTTCCATTGCTGAAAAGTTTTCTGCTCTTTGTGATGAAAACTGAGGAAGTTGATAATCCAGAATCCAAATCCTCCTTGTTCCATTACTACATAGAGGCTGGGTACAAGATATAAATCAGAGAGAGTGAGAGAGAAAAAAAAAATGAATTTTTTTTACACTAGCATTTGTTTAATTTCAGTAATAATAGACTATACTTTTAGGAAAAGTAAATTAACTTTGTACATTGTTTAAGGAATATTGTATATGTTGGATCAAATGATGGGTAAGGATAGTTTTGCCAAAGGCAACTGTTATCAAGGTTCTGAAATTAATTGGATGCTTTAATTGAGGTAGATTACTAGCTAAAGCTTGCTTGAATACAGTAATTCTCCTATTAAATTATCTTTGAATAATTACCTGAAATTTCTCAGCTGCAGGGACTGATGGCTATTTAATTGCACAGTGATGTTGCTATATAATTACTTAACAAGGTGTCCTGTAATAGTTTAATTTCCTTTTTACTGAAAAAAATGTAGATGATAAAGTAACTACAAATACCTTTCTCATAAAAAAATTAATGTAGATTTTTTCTTCAAGTTATTCAATATTTGAAAGTAAATGAAATTATTTCTAAATTTGTTACTTATAATTCAAGTATTGATGATTTTTTAAAGTAGAATACAGCCTCTTTAATACATAATACACTAGATAACATTTCAAAGGGTTGGAATTGTCGGTTTTAATTTTTTCTTATCATGAGCCTTTCATGTCTCAAATACCCAAGAAACCATACATTTATCTTCACTTTTATTGCATATTTTATCTAAGGTTTTCAAATTAGGTGTATAGTCATTACATTAATAATCAATTATTATTGAAATATAGCATATGACAACATGACAGAAAATTCAATGAGTTGCCTGAAATTACTTGGCAAACAATCTCAAAGTAGGTAGTTTCCACGAAGATATCAATTTATTAACATTATAATATTGTTACAAACATTATTGGAGTATAAACAACAAATATTACCTGATCCTTATCAGATTTATCTCACTGACCTCTTATTAATCTAATCTGATACTAAAACCAAAAGCAAAAAACACAATATATTTAGACAATTTTAGCCGTGTTAAAAGTAGAAGATCTTAGAAAGGCACAGCTGATTGGGATGTTAACTGAAACAGCAAATTAATATTAGTGCATTGACAATCTTAGTACATTAAATATACAGGGTGGGGCAAAAGTAGGCTTACAGTTGTTTGTATGGAAAATAATAAAATAATTAATAGATAAAAATACAAGAAAAAACTCTGTTTTGCATACACACAACTTTAAACCTGTTTTTGACCCACCCTGTGTTTCCAGGATTTGTCCTAATGGTTTGTCATAACATACATGACCTTAACACCAGAATACCATTCTTGTTAAGCTTAAAAACACCAACAATTTGTTGGCAAAAACTAGAATTGAAGATTTTTCTGATAAATTAAGAGAATGGGTTGCATTAACAAGGTGAGGGTTGACAGACTCAAGCAATTCCATTCCTATATAGAAAGTAGACAGGAATGGTCTATTTTTAGTATGGCAGGAACAGCTAAATATAAGCTTTGTGTCAGACCTTTTTTCTAAGCAAACCCAATACTGCAGTACATAGAAATCTCATCACCCTAAGTATTGGCTGGTACCAAATTGCTGGTAGATACTAAAATTAGTTTCTAATTTTATTTTTAAGTCATAGTTCATAGATATAACATGTGTATTATGTGGGTTAAAATCAATAAACCCCTCAGTACCTGCAAATTGTTTGTCATGGTTCCAGTATGAACACTTTCATCCTATTTATGATAAAGTCTTGGATCGGGTGAAAATATGCCACAAAATACCCCTAGTGATTATTGTGCAAGGAATGTAAGAAGTGCAGATGATCCATACTTTGATTAAAGTATCCTTGCATGTTAAAGCTATATTTGGACTCATTGCCTGAGAAGAACACCACACAGTGAAATGAGTACTTTGACTTGAGAAAATTTTGCTTTCTGCAAGGAAATCTAATCTAACATCCTTGTTCTGTGGAATAGGTGTAATGAATTTAGTGGTTAGTGAAAACTGTACAGCAACCACTATATCTTTGAGCTCTTTAAGATTCAAATGGGGTTTTAAAATTCTGCTCAATGCAGAAACAGAGCCAAGGTGTTTGGTCATTTCAGCCTTTTGTCCCTTAATGACATTTCAAAGCCAAAGCCAAAACCAATCAGGAACTGGTTGCCTTAGAGTCTGTCAAGAAGGAATGAGGAGCAGAGGAGATGATGATGGGGCAGGAATGGTGGAGATTCTTGGTGATCCCCAAAAGGCTATGTATCCCAAGATACAATCCTTTGCTTGCTTATGAATATTGCAATTGTAGCCACTGTTTTCGGATCCATATCACTTTTATACATTTCTGGTTTTGAGGAGAGGGTGCAACATGATTCTGCTTTGAACCTGTGAGTAAAACGGAAAGTGGTCAATTTCCCTTTTCTGGGAAACTCTCTCTACAATACAGACACTTAACCATGCCTATGGTGTGCATGTATATATGGCGTAGCCTCTGGAGACTGCCTCACTGGTGTGCAGGGACAGGATGATCATGGACAGATAATCCTCCTGAGACAGTTGGCCTATTAGCACTGTGTACACTCTACTAATCTATTTTTCTCTTATATAATAGTACTATGGCAACAATAATAAATAGTCTCAGAGGTTTCCTGTATTGCAATAATTTCTTATTTCTCCAAGTAGCAGTTATGGATAAATCTTTTTTTTAATTTAGAAAATATATCATGTGCTTCACCCAGAAATACAGCACCATTATCTTTTTTAAAAGGGTCTTAACTTTGTTTATTTAAAATTGGAGCTCCTGATCACATGATTTAGTCAGTGGGTGTGGTAGTCTATTACAACTGTTTTATTTGACTTTAGAATCAACTGTGTTCATTTTTATAAATAGAAGTTGTCCTTGAGTAAAATGAATAGTCTGATTTATTAAGAATGGACTTCATTTTCTTGTATGGCTTTTCCTCAAATGGAAATATGTATCTCAGAAGTAATTACACAGGAAATCTACCCTCAACTCACATATCCGCTCACCCTTAAAATAAAATTTCTTCATGTGGTTCCAAAAGGAAGGAGACATCATCTGTCTTCCCTGTCTGAATAATGCATCTTCTGCCAAAAGACAAATGTCAAATTAAATAGACAAGACAAAATAGAAATGTCTTTATTGGGAGCAAGCTGCTTTGTCCTGCGGGGTGTAGATGTGTGTTTACAGTAGTGTCACTCACTGTTCAGTGACTGAGATCAATTCTTCATTGGGATTCACATTTTCACCATAAATGAGAGACCACAATTAGGTCGAACTTTGATCAATCTTCCTGCCAACAGATCTGGAATCAAATTTTAAGCCTGATCTGAGCTCACGTTCTTCCTTTATTCCAGTACAAAAGCTTGGAACCACAGCATCACTGAAGCATCCTTGAAATCATTTGTGTTTCACTGGTGATGTGAGATATGGCAATTCTTTCATTCCACAAACTAGATCGGCTCTTTTTCCACTTTCATCTAAGGAGAATTACTTAACCTTTTATGGCCTTGTTCTCTCATTAGCAGACCTAGGGTTTTAGACTATAATGTGTAGTTCCCAAACTTTATCAGGCTGAATAATTACCCAGAAACTTCATAGAAATGCATGTTCCTAGGCTCCACCACCAGAGATTTGGTTTAGTAAGGCTAGGTGGCACTCAAGCACCTGCATTTTTAACAAGCTCCCCAGATGATTCATTATATTTTAATGAGCACTATGTTTAGATGTTCTCTAAGGTCCTTTCCAAATTCTAACCTGAGACAAGTTATGAACTACTAGAGCTCAAGAGCCTCCTAAAGATTAAATGGAATTATATATAAACAGGTTGCACAATATAGAAGTAGTATGTCAGATAATAACAATAGTAAACAGCTAACATTTGTTAAGCATTCCCTAAATTTAGCCTAGCCTCATTTTAAGGCCTTTATAAGTATAAACTCACTGATCCTCAAACAATATTAGGAGTAAATAAACATTATTATGTCCATTTCACAGCTATAAAAGCTGAACCTCAAAGAAGGTAAGTCAATTCCTCAAGATTGAACAGAACATGGGGAATGGGTAGGCACTTGTGAGGCTGAAAATGACATTTTAGGTTGAGAGAGCAGAGTTATAAAAGCTCATATTTATAAAAGCTCATGAATTATTTAATAATAAGTGCTCTTGTGCTGGAGCCCAAGGGGGTTGGGAAATATGTGAAGAGGTAGGCTGGAGGGAAGGAGTCAGGGCAGGGAGAGAATTTGGCAAAAATGAAAAGGTAGCTCAGAGTCTAGTTTATAGATGTAATTAGATGTTAGGAAATTTGGGCCCTTTTACTTTTCTACTATTTACTTTTATTCTTTTCCTTATATAGTCAAACTATGGCAAAAAAAAGGTTAGCTATACTAATAATGTACATATTCTTTATTCACCAATAATACCTCTCCACAAACAGAAATGCACATTAGAGATTAACTACAAGGCCTTATTCATCCCAGTCATTTATAATACTAAACTTTTGGTAACAATGTAAATGTTGAACAATAGGATATCCTTGCAATAAGTTGTTGTATGTGCATACAATGGAACATAGTTTAGCTATTACAATGTTTTAGAAAAATATTTAATGACAGGAAAGTGTTCATGATACAATGTCAATTCATGAAATTGTTAACATTTTAAAAGCAGTTATTGAACACTATAATTCCAATTTTGTGAAACTTGTAAAGGCATATGATTCTATATGTGTATTAAAAAGACCGAAACATTGATAGGGATTTCACAATAAATTGAGATAATGCTTGATTTTCATTTTCCTTATAGTTGTCCATGTTTTATAGTTTTTTTCTCAATGAATCAATTATATTTTAGTTTGTAAACTAAACATCATAAAATATATTGTTTAGATAAATGTTCAGTGTGAATTGAGGCAAAAAATATTTTCTAATAGACAAAGCATTTAATTAGCAAACCCCATATAGTTAAGTTTAAGTTTTTATTTTCCAAGTGCAAATGCTTCAAAATCATCTCAAAAGTTTTTCCTCCCCACCCCGAACTCATCCTCATGAAAATTTAGGAAAATATGTAGCTTAATAGTGTTTCCTCTCTACTATGCAAATTAACAATGAGGTACAAAGTCATAATGTACCAGCTATGAGTTTAGGAAGTGTCTGTGATGGAGGTAGAGACAGTGGGGGGATTAGATTGTTTCTCCTTTCTCTTTTGGCCAAAAAATGTAAATAGTAACTATGGCAATGGTAGCAGGCTATTTATATAACCTCACAGGCCATCTGTTGCCAAAAAGAATCAACACTGAGATTAAGAATTATTTACAAAAGTATCTTCTCTTAAAGTCTAAGGAGCTTTGCTTAGGAGGGACTGGCACCTGAAGTCTAGCTAAATTTTTGAAGCATATGACAGTCAGTTGGATGAAGACGTAATGGTCTACTTTGAACAGAATCTTTGGATTTGGAGAGCCTGGTGCTTTTCATTGTGGTGACAGTGTTCTGGGGTGCTCTCTCAAGCTGTTCCATGGTGTTGCCACGTGGAGGGAGACCATTAAAATGGCAAACCCGTGTGGTGCTTACCTGTCATCTAACATTCCCAGTCACCGCTATGATGTAGGTAACATTCTTATCTCAGTTTTACATGGGAAGAAACTGAGAGGTTGTCATATTATAACCATTTCTTAGGGTCTTATACGTGCCAGGCACCAATGCCTCAAGGTCATCTAGCTGAAGCATTGTGCTATAAACACTTTACCTGTTTTTAACTTCAGGCCTTATAACAACCCTGAGAGTTATCAACATGTCCATTTTTCAGATGAGAAAACTGAGTTCATTTTAGGAAAACATAAAATACCTGAAAGGAGAATGGCCAGGTGGGGAGGAGTAGCTGTGCAAAGGGTCCTGTTTTTCCTGTATTTTCCTTTCCCCCTGCTGCTTCCACCTCATAGGCCCCAAGGCATTATTGTTTCATTCCTTAAAGGTCATCTCTAAATATAGATTCAAACACTGTCACAGGAGACTTACAGAAGCCCCAGCGAAGAGGAATACAGGTCTCCAGAGTCAAAGAGAAACAGTTGAATCCTGACTGCCATTCAGTGGTGGTTTGACTCTGAGGAAGTTTTTAATTTCTCAAGGCCTCATTTTCCTCATCTGTCAGATGAAGATTATGGTTATATTTACATCATATAGCCATGGTGAGGATTAAACAAGATCATTCTTATAAAGCACTTAACATAGTATGCTCAGTAAATAATAACATTAACAATACTAATGGGATGTTGGGTTTTAAGGAAATTCATCACTAGGTCAGTATCAAATTGTGCTCCATGAAAAACTAGTCCCCCGAAATAGTAATGAGATTCTATAAAAAGTAAAGGGAGAGGGAGAAAGCAAAATAAATGTAGGAAACTCTGCTTTAAGCAAAATTAAACCAGATTTTTATTATAGAACTCTTCCAACCCCTTAATAGCCAATATTGTTGGTGAAGCTGTAGGAGAACAGTACGGAAGACACATTTTCCTAACCCATTTGAACATTTATTTTTTTCTGGGACTCATTAATCCTGGGGACTTTTTGGAACATCTACTAGACTAAATCCTGGTTATACCTTAAATTAGTCCAAAAAGAAAAAGGAAATTCTTCCATTAGCAAACAAGATACTTCCTTGTCAGAGATTTTGAAATAAAGGTAAAAATGGTGTATCCTAACATTTTCAAATTTATATAGCATCCTATATGCTAGAAAAACTTAGGGCTTTAAGAGAAGTGGGATATGAAACCAGTAATACTTGATATTAACTAGAATAGAATTGAATCTCAGCACAGAAGTCAAAAGTAGGCTTGGGAAAGGGCAGAGAGAGAGAGAAGAAAGCCCCATGTGGGGAGCGGAGGCCTGCTGCACAGATGCACGCAGAATGGGCTCCAGGTTACAGGGGCAACCAGTCAAGGTGGGAAATGTCCCTGTAACCCTGAGGAATCAAGGAGGGAGATCCTAAGGATGCCAAACAGAGGGTCCTGATTGTGCTAAGCACCCCCTTGTTTACTCTCAGCAGTTTCTGTGTAACCAGAGGCAGTCTGTGCAGGAATTTTTGTCCTGCACCAGTGCACTTATTTGCAAGTCAATGGAAACAATACTAGTGAGAGACAGCACTGCTTTGAATGGTTTGTAAGTTTCTTGAGAAAATGTGGTTGGCTGTGTCCTAAGCACAGCTCCCAGGTGATCTCACAGAAGCATGGTTGCATGTTCATTGCAGTGGCACTGACAGACAGTGGTTAATGACGCCCAGAAAGATTTCATAGGGTACCCTGAGGCCCACTCACTACACCAATCCCGAGGAACTTGTCATAGTGAAGTCCACAGCCTACTCCTTCTCATCAGCCTCCTCAGTTTAACTCCTCTTAACAACATCTACTTAGTTTTCCAAGTTGGAAATCTCAGAACTATCTTTGATTCCTCCTCCTCCCAAACCATACATCCAAAGAGTCACCAAGTACAACTGATTTAAGTAATGTAGTATTTTGTTTTGTTGTTAAATTCTTAAATAAATACACCCCCATAGAAAAATTGACAGGCAGGTAAAAGGATGCTTTTTTTCCTCATCATTGTATTAGAGATTATTTTATATCAGTTGCTCATTCTTTCTTACATTGTATACTATTTCCTTGTATCCTTGCATCATAGTGTAATCAGCCCCTATCAATTGACATTTAAGGTGTTTCCAGCCTTTTACTATTGCAAACAGTACTATATTGAACCATATGTATGTGTACACACATATATGTCATTTTGCACATGTGAGAACACAGCAGGGCTTGGTAGAAATTGCCCAGTTGCCCTCCACAGATGTTTACCAAGTAACATTCCATCAGCAACCTGTAAAAGTGCCAGTGACCCCACCACCCTGAAACCCTCTCTTTATTCTCCCCGGAAAACCACTTACTGGCCTAGCGAAGTCCCATAGCTGATAGAACTAAAGGAGAAGCAAAGGTAAAGAGAAAGGACTCTTTCCTCCTGGCCCACAAGGGACTTTTCTTCATGGAGGGTCTGGGTTTACTTTTAAGGTCCTTTTATTCCTTAAAGAAAGAAAAAAGAAAACCCTACAATGCTACTATGTAGGTGCCACGAGGAGAAACAGATTTCTTCTCTGTGTTTTCAACTAAACCAACCACTTAAAAAGATACAGGGCACTGTTCAGGGTTGTTGGAGCAGTAGGGGAACGCGGAGCTGATCCGCAATCAAACGGCCACTCAGGAGAGCAATCTGTGTGCTCTTACCCGCAGAGCAGCCGGTTTCAACCGGAACGTGTGCGGGGGCCCATTTGCCTGCCTCTTTGTGCGGTGGTTACTCTCCCCAACTTGGCGGCTGGGGCAGGTTAGGACGGAGCACCCGTGTTGTACAACAGCGTGTCTGAGCTGCCCTTTATGCCCACCTATTTCCTTCCCTTCTTTCACCCCTTTGTGTGTATTTAATGGGGATAAGTGTGAGATGTACTGGAGTGCAATCACATTGTGGTCTTAAAAGGATCTCTGATGACAGAAAATATGTCAATTTATTATTTCCCTCGGGACAGAGAAAAAAGTACAAAAGGTTCAATGGATGGTGAAGATAATACTTGTACACTGTATAGCATTTTTCCAACAAAAGATTTTGAGGTGATTTTCCTTTAAAAAATATTTGAGTCCCATTTTGTAGGTGGGGAGACGAGAAGATTTCCTAGTGACTAAAATGCCCTAGTGGTGGGACCCTGCAAAGAGTCAGCATCTCTATGATCCTTTCCAGGCTCTTTTCACTCCCTCTAGTGGAATTTGGTTCTTCACATCAGAGTTTTGTGTAGCGATAGCAAGCACTGTGCTATTGTGCGTGATCTTTTGGGTACCAGAGCCACAGTTTCATCAAATCTTCAACCCATTGGCTAGGTCTGTGATCCGAGCTATCTCATGTACCTGCAGCTCGTCTCCTTAAAGAACAATCGCCCAGTAGATCCTGGGCTGCTCTCGAATGCAGGAAGCGTTCTGGTGAGGCTCAGCAAGGAGGTGGCTGCTTGTTATTTGTCACGCGGGGTCATTCATAATGAATCAACAAAGCATTGACAATAGTTTTCTTGTAAACTGAACAAACCTTATAAATGGTGTGTGGTCTCCCCTCCCCCATGAATTAGTTCCTTTGTCCTGAAATGTGTGGTTAGCACAGATATTCATTCTGTTCTGCTGGGAGACTGGCAGAGTCTGGGGAAGCACCAGGAATGTGCAAAACAAGTCGACATTTTACGTTTTGGTCTTCTGTATCAGAGCTGGAAATATCTTGTTTGCACCTTGAAAAGCGAAAGACAAAACATAGGTGGAAAGCATAGCAAACTTTCTCAACAATCTGAGTGATCAATTTTGAACATGATGTGATAGCTACTTCCTCTCCTTTATGTGAACCAAGATGAAAGGAAATTAAAACTGTAGCAACAGTTTTTTAAATGCTTTGTATGAATGCTTGATATTCATTGTATGGTTGCCTGTATTTAAAAAACCTAAGAAAGGAGGGCTAAACTACTTAGAAGGAAACTAATTGCTTTAAGCTTCTACTTCTCAATTTATGCTCTTCTCTGCTGTTATATAATCTTGGAGCTTGGACAACTAATGTAAGAAACAGTGTCTCACTTAAAGTAGATGGGCAAACATCATTGCTGCTGGCATCTTCATTGGCTCCTGGCAAAGGTGGTGGAGGAGAATATTTTATAGTTAAATTTACTGTAACTGAAAGTTCTTAATATCAACCTTATTATCAAGCACTGAAATAAAAAATCACGGAATTCAAAAGAGCAAATCTATGTGAAGGAAGGTTTTTTAAATCTTGAAATGTTCAAGTATTGCTGTTTGTTTTTATAAAAAGGCAAATTGTGATCACATAACTTCTTACATTCTGTTACCAGATAGACTGTGTGTTGGAATGTATATTAGATAAAATCGATAGATTGCCACATGAAAAAAACTACCATATTCACACTTGACTTTATGTATAAAATTAGTTACAGAACTATACCCCATTAATACAATCTACTTAATTTCAGGTATAATTATATTTAATGGCAAATTTTTACTGAATATGTTTTTCCCTTTTTAAAAAAAATTGCCAAAATCATTGCTAACATATGACAACAGGTCAATGATTAAGATCACATGAATCTGTGTAATATGTATATTCAATCCAGAATTGTTTTAGGGTTATTGTAGCTATAGTGTTTTCAAATAAGTTATTCGAATATAAAAGTAGATTATGTATTTCCCCTGTGGCTGGCCAAATGTCTTTTCAACAAAGGGTGTAAAATAAGAAAGCTATTTTTTGTGTAAAAGAGTGATCTTTTTAGTCATGCTTGGCTGCCTTTTCAGGACTGTCTCCATTTATAATGAGATAATCTTGAACTCATTTGAACCAGAAAGTTTAGTAAATTTGTGGTACATTTATTTTTACATGAAATATCATGATGTGTTTAAAATGATCGGGGCTAGAGCAAAGGGAGAGTAGATTAATGATTGTTTTGATTTCTAGATTATCATTTTGAGCTGACATTTAAATTGGACAAAATCTAGAATATTGCAAGTGTATCTTTATTTACTTTATTATTTCATACTGCTTGGCAGTTCTAATTTCATCTTATTGTCTGCTTAAAGGTATACTTGCTATTCAAATCTCAGTTAAATCTCCATTGAAGCTGTCAAAAAGACTCTCATAACAATAGTCCTTACAGTTGTATTTTTCAGGCTTCCTGACATTGAGAGGTGGTGATGGCCTTTCCAGACTAATGATGAAAAGTGTTTCCTATAAATTTTATGGCTCTGATTTGAAGTAAATTTGACTTATATGCAAATTTGTAAACATTAACTTTTCCCTTTTCTTTATGAACATAGTAGAAAATTCCTGAGAATACAAACACATGTGCATGTGCACACACACACACACACACACACACACACACATACAGTGAAGAAAGGGATCTTTATGAAAACTGAAAGTGAATTTTGACATGTTCATTAACATATGAAAAAATGTTTATGTTGTTCTCTAGTGTTCTAATATTCTCTATATTTATATTTTCTAAGATACCTGAAGGTCATTGTTTAAAAACCTCATAGTTATATTTGTATTTTTTGCAATTGCAAGCAGAAAAATCAGTTAATAGATCTCACCGATATTAAAAATCAACTTATATTGTACTCATTCCCAATCTTATTTCTCTAATTATACTTTGAAATGGACACATTACTTGTTTTACCTTTGTAGTTCTCTTAAATCTTCTATTTTCTCTTTAACTGCTCTGCAACAAATGCCTTTTTTTTTCTATTCTCTTGCCTTTCCCTGATATTTACAGTAAATGATGTGTCATAGCTCTCCTGAAATTGACCATTCTTTTCAGAAAAGATTTTTTTTTTTTGCCTGTGGTGTTACACCAAAAAAGTCACCCAGCTAAAATGAGTTACTTAATTTCCAAATAAAAACAATAGTGTTTTTATGCCTGCATTTATTATTATTCTGAGAATGTACTAATTTGTTACATCCAAGATGACGGTTCGTTGGGTCTGTGAAAAGGGCAACGTGCCAACTATAGCAGGGAAGTAAAAGGACTTCTTTCATGGGAAGTAGTGGGACAGAAAGTAGCCTGCAGTTCAGTGGGTATCAGGCAGAAGGCACACTGCCAGTGAAGTCATCCCAGTATCAGGGTTTCCTGTGTTGAGTTCTGAATCAAGCAAAAACTATGATTTCACTAAATGTCAGCCTGGGCAGCCAAATTTTCAAACCCGTTATTGCTCTAAGGAGCAACTGATAAATGTTTTATCCCTGCAGGCACTGGCTGATGTGGCACAAGGGTTCTGAATGTGTACAGTGCATTATTACTTTTGGCATTAAGCTTGGATAATTGTCTACTTACCCTGAGCCGGTAATAGCAAAATACAAGTGGAGGATGTTTTCATAAAGTAAAACTGCAAGATAGATTTATTTATACTACTATGGATTTTTTTTTTCCTGCTGTTCTTCTCCTCTACTAAATTTGAATGATAATGAAGTTTGATTCTATACTTTTATTCGGCTCTAAACCAGGGTGGTCTCATAATTTTGTTTTAAATGCATGACATTGCTTAAGGTCATTAGTTGTAAATCGTAGCATAAAAAAGCTGAAAATATATTCAGCACTTTGTAGTTTCCGAATACACATTTAAGAGCTGCTATGAAAAGTCGAGACCTACATGGCAGATTTTCTGGCACTGAATGGTCAATTTAGTGATGTAGATTAGTGAAACCAAACAGTAAGTGGATAGAGACTATAATAATGCTTTGATATGTCCCTCTGTTGAAGCATATCCTGGTTGATCCATTTTCTGCTATTGTAATAGGTTTCTTCTTCTTCTTCTTCTTCTTCTTCTTCTTCTTCTTCTTCTTCTTCTTCTTCTTTTTTTTTTTTTTTTGCCTTATAGCAAAATACTCTCGACCCTTAGTTTTTAAGAATATAACCCAGATAAAATGATCAGTTTTGAAAAATAATTTCCATCTGCTTTTTGTACCACTGAATTAATAAATGAAAAACAGGTTTGGATTGATGAATTGAATTTTATTTTGTTGGAGTAAGAACTCTCTGTGGAAAATGTTTGCTTGTTGTTCAACATGTATTTGTCAAGGTTTCTTTTAATGTAAAGTTTAAATTCATCATCTTTTTTATATTAAAAGGGAGTGTACTTTAAATAACACTTAAACAACAACCATTTAAATAATAACAATGTTATTGTATTTAAATTTTGAAATAAATCTTACTTAAAATGTGACTGTCTTTATCTTGGTGTTTTAAGTCCTATTTTATTTTTATAACCATTCATGATCCTAGGAAATAAAAAGAATTTCTCCATTTTGTAATATTTTGTAGATTATGAATTTTATTTTCTTAGCAACTTACTTCAAAATTAAGGGCTGTATGTATTTTCTTTTTCATTCCAAATGGAAACTAGCTAAATTTACAATGAAGACAACTGAAAATTGGAATTGTTTAAATATAAAAACAAAAATACACCATCATAACAGATTTTAAATGAAGTAGATTATCAAGTGGATGACTAATTTTGCCTTTCCAAAATGTTGGACATTTAACCCTCAGAATAATTAAATATTTGTAATAAAGCAGTTAATTCAAGCAGTTTATTGCTGTAATTTGCAAAAGTACATTGAGCTGCTTTCTTTTCAGCTTATTGATGGAGGAACAAACATTTCTTTAATAAGACTACAGCACATTCTAATTTTGTTGCAAAAGCTCAGATAAGGATCAGGCCCCCTCTGAATCACTGCATTGACCTATGACATTGAAAGTGCTGAAGCTCTTTGGCAAAAGAAGAGTTAGACAGTCATTATTATGCACAGGACTTTCCAGTTCTAAAGGGGCTCTGTGCTTTCTCTCAGATAGACTTTGTTTGTTGGAGATGAGAACTGTATTTTGGCAGCAAAGGACCAGAACTGAAGCTACTCTGCAGGCACACTCATTATGACATAATCCTTCATTAATCCTCATTCTCTATTAATAGCTCATGCAGAAGTTTTGCTTGAGTTGATCATCTTCATCTAGGGGCTATGGAGAAGCATTACCGGTGAAATGCCTACCTCTGGTCTTAAGGCTCTGGTTTAGATTCATCTTTATTAGTTGCAAAGATTAATGGTGAAAGTAATCTCTTGTACTTTGCTTTGTATACAAATGACATATGAGAGCACCTAAAAAATCGAATGTAACTGGATCTCGATATTCGAGAGGTAAAACTCACCTGGGAAGAAAATATGCCTTTTAACAATAAAAAAAGTTTATCAGGCTAAAATCTCCCCTGGTAAGATAAAGGAATTCTAGTTACAGAAGTGTGGGAATAGTAGCTAGACAGTCCAAGTCCCCACAGTGCTTCAGAAAACAAGTTATTATATAATATATGTATATTAGTGTTACTAAATGGATGAGATTAATCTTGAGAAGCTAAGCTTTTTGAGGTGGGAGGGGTAGGGTGAAGAAGAGGGTGAGTCTACTTTAGAAATACGTAGGTGTCCCAGTTATCTGCCCAGGTAAATGATTGGAGCTGCAGCATTCTGTTGTTTGTTAGATTTTCATCTCACCTTTTTACAGCATTTTGGAACTCATGTAAAAATGTAGAGAGAATAATTAATGTGCTTTGCTGTTTTTTGTTTGTTTTTCCTTTTTTTTTTTTTTTTTTTTTTTTTTGTCACTTGTTGTTTTTGTTTAATTTTATAACACCCTTGGGGTCACTGGTGAGCCGGAAGTTCTCACAGCAGATTTGGCTCATCAGCTCAGCCTGACCACCTCCCTGAGCACCAGGACCTCCTATCCCTGACAGCTACTCTGTGCCAAGTCCTTGCTTATCTTTGTTGAGAGGCCCAAAACCTCATTGGAAGTTTTAGTTTAGGAACATTAGGAGGAGATTCTAATGATATTTCTTTCATTATAGGTCCACAAAGATTGAAAATTACAAAATAAAATACCACCAATGGGTAGATTATTTGATTAAGCAGTATGCACATTTTTCTAGAAGAATATGCTCAAACTTTTTTCTGTGGTTGGTAGGTGATTGTTCTGGTAGGAATTGCTCTTAGTGTTGAGTCATTAATGTAGATTGTGCCTCTGTTGCAACTGGTGGACAGCCCCAGATTGATCCCTGATGATAATGCCACTAACACTTGTAATAGAAAATGTGTATGCTACAAAAAAGTATGCAGGGATATGTTTTTATATTGTCTTGCATTTATTTGTGAATTGTAAAAAACTCAAAGTTATCCACAAATGCACAAATCATAATGGTTTAATTTGGCTTCTAATCCTTTCCATCTCTTAATGTTTTTGTTTATATTCTACGGTAAAGAGAACTAAGATTTTTAAAGTAATTATTAGAAATGAACCAGCTCCCTAGGTACTTTACATAAGTGATCTAAATTAATTAGGTTAAGAGTCTAAGTTAATTGAGAGAGAATCATCATAGAACTCTTAAGTCAAAAGATGCATTTTTTAACTTCATGATTGATACTCCAACTGTGTTGAAATTAGGGTTTGATACCATATATGGTCAAAGGACAACCCAATCAGAGCCTGAAAGATGAAAATATGACTGGGGGTGCTTTTGATCTGGTGGCTCTCCTTTGCTTCATCAGAAGTGAATGATAAGACAACATGGTCAGCCCCCAAAAGTGTGTCTTCATAACAGCAAATATTCATACTCTTCATATCTACCAAATAAGAATTTTCAAGTTATCATGACCAAGCCAGGACCTACAAACCTGAAAAGCTAGTCAATCTCCCCACAGTGGGCAGTTTTTCAGAACTGTCTAGCCAGATTTGTATTCATTTGCTTTAACCTGAGGTTTTGCTTGCAATAATAACATAAAATTCAGTTAATTTTTAGGAAGATTCTACACAACAAAGAGTATTATTTTATATAAACAATAAGGACTACAAAATGTTTGAGAAATGTATTTAAAATTTCATGAAAATGTAAATCATTCTAATTTGTTCTTGGCTTTTCTTGATGATTTTTCTGACATTTGCATATTTAAGAGCCACAGAGCTCCCCACCAGACCATTTCAAACTGCTTTTAGACAGAATTTATCCCGCCCTACATTATTTTCCTATTGCTGTGGGAATAAATTATTACAATCTTAGTGACTTAAAACAACACAAATTTATTAACTTTCAGTTACTATGTCAAAAATGAGGCCACTGGGCTGCATTTTTTTTTTTTTTTTGAAGCTCCAGCGGAGAATCTTTACTTGACCTTTCTTGTTCCCAGAGGCCACATACGGCCTTTGGCTTGTGGCACCATCCTTCATCTTCAAAGCCAACAGGTAGCAAAGTGTGTTCACATTATTTCCCTCTATGCCGTGGCTTCTTGTTACATACTTTCTGTCTGACTCTGACTCCCTCTGCATCCCATTCATACAAGGCCTCTGTGATTGTGTCAGGCTCACCTGGATAACCCAGAATAAACTCTTCATCCCAAAGTCCTTAATCTGACCACCTCTGCAAAGTCTCTTGCCATCTAGGGTAACAGGCACAGGTTATAGAGATTAAGGTGTGGACATCTTTAAGGACCATTATTCAGCCTACCACATCCCCAACCCTCAGGAAAGAAGAGGGGACTGTTGTCCATTTCTTCAGGCATGATATAGTGCTGAAATTGGAAGTTTTTAAAATCCCAAAGCCTAAGGTGCACCCCAGACCAATTACATCAAATATCTGGGAATTACTCACAGGCATCAGGTACTTTTAAAGCTCTCCAGATTACTCCAGTATGTAACTAAGATTGAGACCACTCATTTACACGTATCCTTTTATTTCTGAAGGCCCTTCTTGGGCATGGCCTGGACATATGAAGCTGCCTCAGTTTCACCAACCTGACTTCAGAGTTTATTGAGAGGCAGACGAAAATGTCTAGGAGAATGAAATTTTAATGGCTCAGCATTTGTTAGTTTAGATGAGCTTTAGGGTGCTACAGTCAAGAGGAAAGAATGAGGACAACCTATTCTACAATTATCAAATTCAAGTACTAATGATTTAATTATGTAAATCGATAAATGAATTTTATATATGTTGGTTATGTAAATTAAAAAGCACTTTTTTTTTGGAAGCTTTTCTATAATAGTGAAAATCCAGCATAACATTTCACATACTGTTTGGGCTATAAATCATTGATACTGAATGCAATTCAATATTCCATAATTGAAACTGACTTAATGGTATGTTACATGAATGTGAATCCAAAATAATTCCTGCCTCTCTATGATTGCACTCTTATGTCTTCACTTAAAGTTTACCTTTGCATATGGTTAGAAGGATCTGGTGACATAGGAGGGCTTATTTTGGTTGACATTTGGATATTCAATTAATAATATATAGTCACTGAATCAAGACAGTTAACCATAGCATAATCTTGATTCTCTTTCAGATATATATAAACACATATATCTCTCCAGATGATTACTCTTTAAAAAAAAAGAAAGAGACAGAGTTGAGATTATTTTTTACTCCACTGACTATTTGGATTGTTCGTGAGTTCTTACTGGTTATTTCTATTTCCTAAGATTGAAGATCAATTTATATACCAGGCAATATTGAAGAAGAGAGTTTGGGAACAGTTAAATGATGGTGTTAACATAAAGTGGTCAGTTAGTGTTTATGTTTTGATACTGCAAGACAACAAAGAATATGGTGACTGCATTTTTCAGATAAGGAAAAAAAGCTTAAAAAACAACTTGTGTCCTACTTTGAAATAGAAGTGTAGACAACGTCGCATACATACTAAATTACTGGATTGCACAGGACATTTTAATAGGTCATGGGAGCAATGAATGAAACATTTAAAATCACTGTATGGGAGAACATATTTGCCAATGCTACATTGAACAAGGATTTGATCTCCAAAATATATAAAGTGCTCATACAACACCAGGGAGATAAACAATCCAATTAAAAAATGGGCAAAGGATCTGAATAGACACTTCTCCAAGGAGGACATACAGATGACCCATAGACATATGAAAAGATGCTCAACATCACTAATCATCAGAGAGATGCAAATTAAAACTACATTGAGATATAACCTTACACTAGTCAGAATGGCCATCATTAATAAATCAACAAACCAGAAGTGCTGGCAAGGATGTGGAGAAACCGGAACCCTACTGCACTGTTGGTGGCAATGCAGACTGGTGCAGCCACTATGGAGAACAGTATGAAATTACCTCAAAAAACTAAAAATGGAACTGCCTTTTGACCCAGCGATTCTACTGCTGGGCATATACCCTAAGAATCCTGAATCACCAATTCAAAAGAACCTATACACCCCTATGTTTATAGTGGAGTGGCTCCATTTATAATAGTCAAGTGCAGTAAACAGCCTAAGTGCCTATCAGCAAATGAGTGAATCAAAAAAAATATGGTACATTTACACAATTGAATACTGCACAGCAGAAAGAAAGAAAGAACTTCTACCTTTTGCAACAGTATGGATGAAACTAGAGAATATTATGCCAAGTGAAATAAGCCAGGTGGCAAAAGACAAATACCATATGATCTCACCTATGAGGGAAATCTAATGAACAAAATTAATTAACAAACAAAATAGAATAGAACCACAGGCATGGAAATATGAAACAGACTGAAAGTCACCAGAGGGGAAGGAGGAGGGAGATAATGGTGGAAAGAAGGGAAAGGGACTAGACAAAAAACATGTATGAGTGAGCCACCAACATTGACAACAGTGTGGGAATTGACTGTGGGAGCAAGGATAAGAGGGGTGGAGGAGGATCGAGGGGGGAAAATTTGAACAACTGTAGTAGAACAGCAATAAAAAATGATTTAATTTTTAAAAATTTTGAAATGAAATGGTTCTTCAGATTTATTTCAAAAGTAGGCTTGGTTTTGTCATATGTTAGATTTTTATTAATAATTTTGATAATGGGAATATTTATTAATAATAAATACCACTATAATAAATAAATAATACTGAGTAATCTACCAAATTGCTCAGCTATGTTGGACAAAAAATGTTTTGATTAGCATTTTTAACAAACATTAAAAACTAAAAAATTCTGCACGGGTTAAGCATTATACCAATGTGTATGTAGTAAATAATAGCTACTTAATGCACTTTAAATAAATTAACTCATTTAATTTAATCCTCACAATAACTGTTTGATATAAATACAAATAATACTCCATCTTACAGATGAGAAAACTGAGAACTAGAGGGATTTACTAACTCTGTCAAAATCATACCAGCAATAAGTGACAGAGCCAGGAGGAACACCTCAATGTGATTCTTAACAACCCTGGACCACTTCAGTTCAAGCTTGTTAAAGGCTTTAACTAACTTTCAAGTGCTATAGATTCACAGTTGTGAGAACAAGATCCCAGACCAAAAGAAAAGAGAAAGCAGAGGCCAAAGCTTTGTGACCAGGTTGGTTTCTAGGATGTAATGAGATTATAATGAGAAATCTTCCTACAGAGGAGATGTCTTCAAGACTTGATTTTCATTTGGAATTATATCATGTGCTTATGTAAACCATCCTCAAGAGGATATTGATTCCTATTTGTGTGTTTCACTTTGAAAATCCTGATCATCTGGAGGTAAATTTATTTGTTTTATTTCACTTTCAGCCTACATATATATAAAATATCTAAATTTTATTTTTACAGTTCAGTGTTTCTCAATCTGATTCTTAGATCATAAGGCCTAGAATTACCTGCTTCTTAAAAATATTTTTCCTGGATCTCACTTTAGATCATTTGAATCAAACTCTCTAAGGCAGAGCTTGTGGAAGCTTTCTTTCTTCTTACTAAGCCATCCAGTGATTTGTGGGTGAAACTAATTTCATTTGGTTAAAATGTAGATTCTGAAATCAATGCTCATGATAATGATTTAGGCAGTACAAAACTTCAGGGAAGTGAGACAATGATAACAATGCACTCCATATTCTATTTTCCTATATCCCCATTTTCTCCAGTTAACTTTCTCCTGCCCTTTTCTTCAATCATGTGACATTAACAGAAACTTCTACAACACAAGGCCACTGGGCTGGCCTGAAATAAAAGACTGTTGTCAAATAGTGTAGGAGACTCTGTATACTTCTTCCTCCCTGCTCTTGCATATTTAGAGAATTCCTGTTGTAAAGAATATTGTTTAATATTGTTAATTCCAGCATTTTCCAAAATTATTTACCCATATATTTACCCTTTCTTTTAAAAATATCTGTTATCCTTTAGAAAAAGTGAATATGATAATGATGTAATATTTTTACATAATTAAAACACAATCAATAGTTGATGGGATTTGCTGGTGGTGCCTTCAATGCCTTTTAAAAACAACCATTACAATAAAAAGGTCAAGGGTAAAGGACTGCTGGTAGATTATCTATACCCTGGAGCCTTCTCTTAGAAGACTTTACCTGTACTAAAGGAAACAGAGGTAATTCTGAGTTTTTTGATTATACCAGACCTTATGTAAGGATCCTCATTTAATGTTTTTAATTCTCTTTAGAAAAGCACAAACTTGACCAATTCAACTATTTTGTCATAAATTTGGGTAAATGACTCAGTAAAATCAGCTTGGTCTCTGTTTAATTGTTATTTTTCAGTTTGTCTTTATTTGCTTTTAAATTATTAAAGCAACATATGTAGTTTAAAAACTCACAAATCCAACAGAAACATATAAAATATACTATAAACTATTTAAAGAATGACTTCCTGTTCCAACCATGTTAGTCTCATGTCTTTTCATATTTCTTCTATACTGTGTTTGTTTCACATACACAGAAAATATATGGGAAAATAAATATATATCATATATAAAATAAATATGCTTTTTACAAAGATGAGATCATGTATTATTCTAAGCTTCACTTTGTCTACTA
Organism: Furipterus horrens; assembly: GCF_987537825.1. Lineage (NCBI taxonomy): Eukaryota > Metazoa > Chordata > Mammalia > Chiroptera > Furipteridae > Furipterus > Furipterus horrens. The sequence goes on from NW_028327171.1 coordinate 42,869,938, forward strand.
AACATATTGCATCAGGTTTCTGAAGTTCCCTGGAAATAAGGCTCTCAGGTTCCTAATGACCTTTCACAATTTTTAAAGTGCATTTCTATGAGCTAGGCATAAAAAATAATACCTGGCCCTACTTTAAAAAAAAATTCAAGTGAGTGCCCAAACATCCAGGTACCACTTGGTTAGTTGATGATGTCTCACTCAGCACATTGTTACAGGAAAATGTATTCTCATGCATTAGTTATAGACGCACCACAGAATTCTCACAACTGAGTTCTACATAAATACATTTTGCAAACAAACATTTTTAAAATATATCAGGAAAAAATCACCATTTAAAGGAAATCTGGTGTGAATTCTATTTTACACCTATAAGAATCCTATTGAAAAATAAATAATGGCTCCCTAATTTATGAGTCGGAATAATACAAATTCTTATAAATCAGACATATGGATTTTGAAAAGACTTACAACCCCCCAAAACAACAAGTTAATGGGATCTTACTCTTGCAAAGTCTGCATTCTTTTTATATACAAAAGCATGATTAATAAGAAAGGTAAAGCTAAATCTTTTAAATTTATTTTTTAAATATATTTTTCAATTACAGTTGACATATAATATTAAGTTAGTTTCAGGAGTACTACATAGTGTTAGACATTTATATACCTTATGAAGTAATAACCTTGATAAACCTAGTATACCTGTGACATTATACACTGTTTTTATAACAATATTGGCCAGTTTTCTGTGTTGTACTTTACATCCTTAAATGACTATTTTTTAAACTGCCAGTTTGTAGTCAATCCCTTTTACCTTTTTCACTCCACCAATCCTCCTCCTATCTGGAAATCCTCAGTTTGTCTTCTGTATCTACAAGTTTATTTCTGTTTTGTTTATCTATTTTGATTTTTAGATTCCACATATAAGTGAAACCATTTAGTATTTGCCTTTCTGTAACTTACTGCATTTAACATAATACCCTCTAGTTCCATCCCTGTTGTTGCAAACAGCAAGATTTTATTCTTTCTTATGGCTGAGTAATATTCCATTGTGTATGTACCACCTCTTCTTTATCCATTCATCCATGGACACCTAAGTTGCTTCCATATCTTGGCTATTATAAATAATGGTGTGATGAGGAAAAGGTGCATATATCTTTTGGAATTAGAGTTTTGGATTTCTTCAGATAAATATGTGCTATATAATTGTTAGGTCATATGGTAGTTCTATTTTTAATTTTTTGAGGAAACTTCATACTAATTTACATAACGGCTGCACCAATTTACCATCCCAACAACAGTGTATGAGTGTTCCCTTTTCTTCGTATCCTTGCCAATACTTGTTATTTGTTGATATTGATGATAGCCATTCTGACAGGTGTGAGGTGATATCTCACTGTGGTTTTTAATTTGTATTTCCCTGATGATAAGTGATATTGAGCATCTTTTCATATATCTACTGGCCATTTGTATGTCCTCTTTAGAGAAATGTCTATTCTGCATATTGTGTACTTTTTAATGTTCATATAAATCATGAAGCAATCTTGTTAAAATGTAGATTACATTTCTGTAGGTCTTAGGGGGCCTGAGGTTCTGTATTTCTAACAAGCTTCTAGAATATGCAATGTTGCTAATCCTCACACCATACTTTGTGTTGCAAAAGTCTGCAGTAACCTATCTAATTCCAACACTGCCTGGGTCAGTTTGCTCCATAATACTTCACCAATCAGTTCTTCCTTTTGGGACAGAGTAAAATCCAGATGATATTATTTCCTAAGCTTTTTGAGGTGATATAATAGGAGATAGGTCAAATGAATAATTTATCAAATGCTCTGCTCTTAATGAAATATATGTCCAGATAGCTAAAATTGACTATCATAAATGTGTCTTGTCATTGTGCCTATTTTGTACTCTGTAAGACACTGACAAAAATTTTATAGAGGCACATATAGTGGTAGTATGAAATAGGTATAATGATCTTCATTTAATAGATGAAGAAAAGCAGGTTCAGAGAGAACATGTAAACTTACCCAAGTCAAACCGTTGATGAGCGAATAGTAAATGCTGCCTCCCTAACCTGGATCAGATTCTGAGCTTTACAAAGTTAAAAGGAAAAAAAATTTGGTGAGGGTTCCTAAGACAAGCATTGCTTATCTTCTAATGACATGAACCAATATTCCAATCACAGAACACCCTTAAAGTCCAGGAGAATAAAACTTAAGTGAGATTTTCCAGGTATTTGGGAAAATAAAGCTATTTATATTTAGACATGACAAAGATCATTCTTGATTCATTGTCTGTAACTAGCCATAGATAAAGATATTCTTTCCACCCCCAGTTCTCCAAAGAGCTCTAATGACATGAGCAACTTCAAGTCTCCCTCTCCCTATTCCCCCAAGAACAGGCTTAGGTATAGTGATGGCATTGTCATATTGAACTTGTATTGAGAGCTTTTCTTCTTTGTTGAACATTGATAATCAGGTCTGGGAAAAAATCTGTAAGTACTATAATTATCTTCAATTTTAATTTCTGGGTGTCTTGTTTTTCTCCTGGATGCTGCCAAGGCTCTCCTTCAGTCCCATCAGTTAGAGCAGCATTCATGAAGCTCAGACCAGAGTACTTTTGGCAATTTTTATAAGGTTTCAGGGCAACGTGCTTGAGCCCTCTTGGAAAAGAAAATTGGAGCCAAACTAAAATGTGGATTGACTCAGAAAAAAAAAAAAAAAAAAAAAAAAGGCCACCAATTTCAAGAAGCCAGTTTATATTTCTTAGTTTGGGGAAAACTTTTTGAAGTTGGATTTTTAATACTTCTTGGTTTTCAGGTTGTTTTGATATACGTTTAATCTTTAGTTCATTTTCTTTGTAGTTTATTTTTATTATTAATTTTTTCCTTTCCTAGTAATATTACTTTTCTGTACTTGTATTTATACATGGCTCTATGTATATGAGTTCTGTTATGAATTGAGAGCACTGAAAGGCCCAGACAATTGATTCCTCTAACCTACTCTAATGCTCTTTAAATTGAGGTCCTCACATCTTTTAAAATCCGATTAATATTACTTGAGAGCCACATTTCACATTATCTAATATAGTGTCTGTTTACCCACAAATTAGCAGTGGATCAGATAGAACCAAAGCAATGTTTGAGAAGGTAGGCTTAACTACATACTGTGTATGTAGTTCATTGCAGGAAGATGAAAGGATGAAGGCACATTGATTGACCCAAAGGCTTCAAGGCCTCTGGTTCTATCCAGACATTTACTGAGGAGTAAGAATGTGCACAGTGTACTACGTATTCTGGGTTTTAAGAACATACAAGGCATGATTTCAGTCTTCAACATGCTCACAGTCTAGACAGGGAAATAGATAAGAACATAAAAAGCAAAGAGTAATGCTATGGGAAAGACATAGGGAAAAAATTTCTTTCAATGGCGGTAGAGAAGTTTGGGATAAGTTTGTAGAGATTATTGCATTTGTGTCAAAATGTAAAGGATGGACAGAAATTCAGTAAACACGAATGAAAGGTAAGGATAGTTAGAGAGAAAAAATAGCCTACACCATTATCATCCATGGAAGTGGCGAAGTGACAGGCATGTATGTACAGAGAGTGTGTGATTAATTGAAAAATGTGCATGAAGGACTGTAAATTTGGGAGCTAGAAAAACAAACTCCCCTGTTAACCATTTTACCAGCGTTACATACCCTCTAAGACCAATGCTTCCTATGTGTCTTTGCAAGCATGCTCCCTTTCCTTAAGGCCTTTGATTGAGAATTAAAATTGAGAGTTTTGTATTCATTGACAGATATAAGGAAGAAGGTTTTTTTTTCCTCCCTTGGGCTACATAGTCCCTCTATCTATAATTCCCCATCACTTTTCAGACATATCCATATTCTTTTAAAGTGTGGACATCTAGGCCACTTAAAGATAAGTTTATATTGTGAATATGAGATTGATAGCACAATTTATTTAGTTCAGGCTTAGTGAAAGCAGAATATAAGTCATTGACATGTCTTTTTTGTTCAGGTTACTTTTCATTTTATCCTCGTAGTTCATATAGGATGTCTCCACTCCTGTTATGAGAGCTACTGAAAGATGCTAATTGAAAGAATTCTTTTTGAATTAATTTGACTTGAACTTAAATGGCCATATTCTGACTTTTCTCCAGACTCAAGTGTGAATATCTCTCTTTGTTCTATAAACACTGTCAGGTTAAAATTCAGTATTACTACTTTCTCAATAATTCTGAATGAGTTGTATCATCTGATCTTAGTGTATCCATTCTCTCTGGGCTTCAGTTACTTCAAAGGTAATGTGGAAATCATGGATTTTTAGGAATACCAGACATTCTAAATGTATGCAAGTTGTCTGAGTCTTTAAATTTGTCCTCTAAATTATTTAAACTATTAGAAGGTTTTAAAGGAAACTTTGGGCAGGATAAAAATTGAGGGCCATCCTCTGACATCTGGAAGCTCCTTCTTCACTCCCCCGCTTCAAAAATCCTACTTCAGATAGCAAGAAAGTTTTGCATTGCTGAAATATATATATTTGGTATACATTTAATCTTTAGTTCATTTTCTTTATAGTTTATTTTTTATTATTCCTTCCTTTCCTATTAATATTACTTTTCTTTATACATGTTTATACATAGTTCTGTGTGTATGTGTTCTGTTATGAATTGAGAGCCAGAAAATTTATCTTAAGAGCCAGAAGTCCTCATTTTTAAAAAAATGTATCATTATTTTGTTGGACTCATGAAACCATCGTATTTTAAATTACTCTGTTAGTTAAAGTGACTATTTATGTGCATATTGAACATATCATAGGCCATAGATAACACTTCATCCACATATTTACTGATAAGGGTAGCAGTTTTGTTTTCACTTTCATTTATACTCTTTTTCAAGATGTGAAGGCAATCCATTTTGCCCTCGCCTCCATCTGCTTCCATCACCCCCTCTTCTTTTGCTCACAGCATGGGAACAAGAGTTACAGCTTAGCCTGTTTTGCTTATGGAACCGTGCCAGAAGCAGTTTTGAAGGTGTTTTAAAAATGAAGACATCTGGCAGCTGGCATACTTACAATTCATTCGCCAACGACAAGTTGCACGCTGCTGGAATTTTCAACTGAAGGTCACGCACCAGGTAAGAAGCAGTCAGGTGGAGCTGGTGCATAGGAAGCCACACACTGAAAAATTGTGAGCTCTGTGAAGTTGGGTGGATGGGTTAAATCGAGAAGCATACTTGTCTCCTTGTTCACCCCTCACCCTATTGTCACTAGGCCCCTTGAAAAGAGGTAAGCAGGAAAAAAAAAAATCCAGGCAAGAAAATTGACAGTGAATCACAAGACATGTCAGCACAAACCCTGGAAAGTGGGCAAAAAGAAAGGGGACAAAGTACAAAAGAAGACGAAAAGGGAATTTAACATAGTGCTAGATAAACATGTTCCTATCAATTGAGTGGTCTAGTTTTTTAGAAAAAAATAGACTATGAGATTATGGCTTTACAGTTCATCCATTAATGAATTACTCAGAGGGTACCGATGAATGCTCTGTGACTGAAGACTTGCTTGATATTTGATAGCATTGGTAGAGTATTTTGGATTTTCTATTTTAAAATCTTTTCTTGTAACTGGGAGTCACTAAATACTAGTGCCAGATCAACTGGTTTTGTGATTTTATATTTGTGTTAAATGAAACTCTGTTGTATGGTTTTGCTTTGTCTATATTTTTCTGCAACAGGAATTCAACACATAAAAATAGGCATTTCATTTTGACAATAACACTTGACCAAACAGAGCAAAGGCAGGAAATTATCTCACTACTTTGACCCTCTCTCTCTGACAAATTTCAGCACGTTAAAAGTAATGTGGGCCTTATTTGATATATAAGCAATGAGATGTATATTTATAAAGCAAGAATTAGAGATTATTTATATTAGAATGTGATATATTTCTACACAGTAAGTTTGAGGAATTTTTTTCTCCTATTCTAAGTTCAGGCCTATTGTATTGAGTATTACTGTCTTCTATTCAAAATTCAGGGTATAGCGGCATGGGGAGTGGGATATAAGGGAGATAAAAGGTAATTTAAGAAATACTGTGTATTAAGGTATTAGTTAGTGGAGAAGGAAGGAGATAGTGTTGTAGTTGTCCCAAAAGGAAAAAGAATTGCTGACCCTAAGAGGCTGAAAACCTGTGACCTGAGTGCAGGATCTAGTCCAAAAATGTACATTTGACACTCACTATTGATCTTCAGAGTTTACATTTTTTAAAAAATATGTTGACAGGGGAGTTTACATTTTTAAAAGCAAGATTTCTCTATTGTTGCTTTTTTTAATTTGGAAAATCAGGCCTCACTGCCTCCAATCCTTCATGAGAATAGTCCTGCCCTCCGCAGACAAGTGAGGGGTTTTCCAGTCTCCAGGGTCCTGCCACCCCCAAATTTTCCCCAGTGCTGAATGCAAATTGCTGCCTGGTTGCATTCTGTTGTTATTTTTCTGAAATCAGAGTAAAGAGGAAAGAGACATATTTCTGGCATGTTTGTCTCTGTCAAAAAAACAAGGAAATGCAAATAGGCCAGAGAGACAAGATTTTCTAATACCAGGCCCACTGCCCACAATAATAGTGCCTCTCCACTCCTGCCATCCTTCGAATTTGTTTCTTTTCTTACACAAAGCACCTCCTCTGACCACCTTTGGTTCTGTGGGTCGAAACTCCAGGGGCTGAAGCTGTTTCCTGGCCCAGCCAGGATCACTAAACCTTTATCCCGCATCAGAACTGCTGCAGCTTCACAAATGAAGCCTCCTTAAAGATACCCAACATAAAAGCTATTCCTGGCTTTTGTCAAGGGAGGAGAGAATGCAAGAATAGGGGACATCTCATGTACATCAAACCAGTAATGAAACACTAGAAGTATTCCCATTAAAGTCAAGAATAAGTCTTGGTGTTCAAAATTGTACTGGCTGTCCTAGGTAATGCAATAAATAATAATAATAGTTCTAATAATAGTATTAAATATAAAAGTTAGAAAATAATAAAATAAAAGTCATGGCCTATAAATAATATGATCTTGTACTTTGAAAATCCAAAAGAAATAACTAAAGAAGACATTAGAACTGATTTTTAAAAAGTTTAATACAGTAACAACATTTTAAAAATGAAGTTTTCCTATAGACCAACAATAACCAATTAGAAAATATCTTGAATATTGCTGACAATTACAAAAAAGAAAACATCCAAAAATATGTAGAATATTGACTTTATATACAAGATTTATATGAAGAAAGTAGTAGAACATTTCCTCAGTAATGGATGGAATAACTCAATATTGTGAAGCTGGCAACCCTCAAATTAATTAATTCAATGCAAAACGAAACAAAATCTTAAATGCTAATTCTAAAGTATAGCTGGAAGTAAGAATACTCAATAAAGGAAAGACAATGAAAGTAAAATATCTTCTAAAACCTTCTCAAATATCACAGCATGCTATGAAATCAAAAGAGTTTGATATTGGTGCAGATAAATAAATAAATAAATAGGGGGTCCAGTTAGTGAACTTAAAATATCATAAAGATTGTATTCTAAACCATTAAATACAGGAAAATATTTTTATAATATTAGAGTAAGATGAACCCTGTTCAATCCCTGGTTGGGGCACGTGCAAGAAGGCAACCAATTGCTGTTTCTCTCTCACATCAATGTCTCTTTCTCTCTCTCTTTCTCTCTTTCTCTCTCTCTCGCTCTCTCTCTCTCTCTCGCTCTCTCTCTCTCTGTCTCAGCAATGAAAAAATGTCCTCGGGTGAGGATTAAAAAATAATAATAATTTTTTAAAAACCTGTGTATGGACCCCATACAAATCCACAAAGAGTGACAAACAACAGATAGGAATAAAATATTTGTAATACATAAAACAAAGGATTATGTACAGAATATATGAAGAACTAATAATTAACAGGAAAAAGTTAAACAACCCAATGGACAAAGAATATTATCAGGCAGTTTTAAAAAGAGAAAACAAATGGTTAATTAACAAATAAAAAGTTATTTTACCTTAATAGTAGTCAGAGAAATGAAAATTAAAACAAAAGAGAGATGTAATTTTTCAATCATCAGATTGGTAATTTTTTTTAATTACTAAATTTTAGTGTAGTCAGGAGAGAGTGAGGAAATAAGTAATCTAATGTAATCTAATACCCTTAGAGCCAGCACTTCTTCTGTGAGGTGTCTATAGTGGACACTGCTGGCTGCCTGGCCAGTACTTCCCCCGACCAGAACCCTGATTTCTTCAGCATTGCCCGTCCCTCCACCACCCTTAAGCCTCAAGGGAAGCTGATCTCACCATCACCGCTATGGCAGGTCTGATTGAACCAATGCTACTCTTAGCTCCTGCTCTCTCAATCAGTGATTGGTCAAAATTCAGACAATGGAAGAAGCAAGGAAAGTTTTGTGAGAAGTTTTCAGAAAAGTTCATCCTCACTCTTATGGAGAACATCAAGAAGCCAGTCTCACTTTCTCCCACAGACATGAGCAAGGAAGAAAATAGCACTGAAGCTTCTCCCATCACTGAAATTCCTCTTATATGAACTATTAGTTTTCCTACCATGAGCCAGATAATGTTCTAGGTGCGAGGAAGACACAGTTCATAAAACAGACAAACCTTGCTGCTCATGGGACATTCTACCTGGAGAAACATAAGTACAAAGAATAAATAAATAAAATATACTGTCTGACAAATACTAAAGCAAGGAAGTGGGATTGAAAATGTTGCAATACAAATTATATAGGATAGTCAGGGAAGGCCTCACTAAAGAAGGATGTTTGAGCAAATTCTTGAAGGAGGGAGGAAGAAAGCCATGTTCACATATGAAAGGAAAAGATTCCAGAAGGGAGAAAATGCCCGTGTCAAGGCACAGAGACACAAATGTGTCTGGCAAGTTTAAAGAAAAGCAAGAAGCCCTATGGGGCTGCATCAAAGTGAAGAAAAAACAGAAGAGCGGGTAATAAAGTCAGAGAGACAGGAGGGGGCAGATGTGTGGGGACCTTGTAGAGTAATGTAGTGGCTTTGGTTTTTTGCTCTGAATGAAATGAGAAGCCATTGGAGGGTTTAGAGGGGTGACATAGTCTTGGCTCCATTTATCAAGGTAACTCTGGTTGCTGGGTTGGCTTCACTGTAAATGGACAAGGAAAGAATGGTGATCCAGGGAGCATTGACTGTGCCTTGGACTAGGATGGTTCAGTGGGGATGATGAAAAATAGTTGAATTCCAGATGTATCTTGAAGGTAGATCCAACAAGATTTGTTGGTGGACAAGATATGGGGTGAGAGAAAAAGAGGGAAGTCAAGAAAGACTCCTGAGTTGTGAGCTTAAGCAAATATCCTGGGAATGATATTGCCCTTAACTGAGAAGGGAGGTTGGTTTGGGTTGGAGGTGGGGAGAGATCAGGGGCTTTGTTCAATTTTATTAAGTTTGAGATACTCATGTTGAACCCGCAAAAGCCAGCATCTGTGCTGCCTGTCACCTACCAGACCCAATGAACAGAGACAGGGACTGAGTTTTTATGGGCGCTTTATTCAGATGTCGACATCTGAGAAGACAGCAGGTTTGTACCCTAACAGACTGTCTTACATTCAATTACAAATGGACCCCTTTTATAAGAAGAAGAAAAGTATAGGTGAGGGGTTCGGAATTCAGGGAAGAAGTTAATCAGATGAAGGAAGTTGCAGCATTCCTTCACCTGTGCCCTGTGTGGTGCTCTTTGTGTCCTGTGGTCATCTCACCCTGGGGTACAATGGCTCAGATACCATCTTGATTGCTTGCTGTCCTCCTGAGGCATGAAGGTGGAACTGCTTATGGTCTCCTGGAGTCAAGGTGGGTCATACCTCCAGTTCCTGAAACAGTAGCTTTTTACACACATTGATTACTAAGTTTATTAGCTGTTACCTGAAACTAAAATTTTTCAACATTTGAGCCCACCGTCATTGTCTCAATGTAGAGACATCGAGTAGGCATTTTGATATTCAAGTCCAGATTTTGTGGAAGGATTGGTTTGGAGGTAAAAGTTTGGGAGTTTCCAGTATTCACTTATCATTTAAGGGAATTTAGATAAGATCACCAAGAGAGTGAATAGAGAGAGAGAAGCGATTCAAAGATTTAGCTCTGGGCCACTCCAATGTTAGATTTAGAAAATCCAGCAGAGAAGAACAGGCAAGGAGGTTGGGAAGAACAAGCCCAGGCGACAAGGTAAACATCTGGGGACTCAGAGTGTCCTGAAAGCCAAGTGAAGAAAGTGTTTTAAGGAGGAGTGAAATGCTGCCAATAAGTCAGCATAACATAATGGCTAAGATATAGGCTCTGAAGCCATTCTGCCAATTATTTGCTGTGTGACCTTAAAAAAGAAACTGCACCTCTTTGTGTCTCTTCACCTATAAAAGGGTATTATAATGGCTCCTATATCGTATGACTGTTGTGAGGATTAAGTGTCTAAATTCATTTAACACACTTAGAATGGTACCTAGAGTACAGTAAGTACCAGTCTTTTTTTTTTTAATAATGTATTTATTTATCCGTTTGTTTATTTATTTATTTTATTTTTAGAGAGAGAGGGAGAGAAACATCACTGTGTGGTTGCCTCTCACTTGCGCCCCCAACTGGGGACCTGGTGTGCAACCTAGTCATGTGCCCTGACTGGGAATCAAACCAGCAACACTTGGCTCGCAGGCCAACGCTCAATCCACTGAGCCACAGCAGCCAGGGCTAGTAAGTCCCAGTCTTAATGGCAGCTGTAACTATTTTTTGTTGGACATTTTTATTATTTTTCCTCCTAGTTTTATTGAGATATAATTGACATACAGCACTGTATAAGTTTAAGGTATACCATATAATAACTTGACTTACATATATTGTGAAATGATTACCACAGTAAGTTTAATTAGCATCCATTATCTCATATAAATACATACACACATACACAAAGAGAAGAACATTTTTCTTTGTGATGAGAACTCTTAGGATCTATCCTCTTAACAACTTTCAAATATACATAGTAGCTATGATAATTATTACCTTTAATAGTGACAAAAAGTAGGAGGAGAAGGAAGAATTAGGAAAGAACTGAGATTTGACCACTGGCTTAAGCAATGTGGACATTTGTGACATTGACAGAGCAATTTGGGTAGAATGGTAGGAGCAAAAGCTTGTTTATGGTAATATCATATGCACCCCACACATACACACAAAGTCAGAAGAGGAACTGGAGACAGTAAATAAAAGAATTTTTTTCTTGAAAAAATTAAGGGGAGCAGAGAAATAAGTTGGTAGCTATAGACATGTTTGATAAAAGAAGACTTTTATTATAGAATAAATAACAGGTTTTAAGTAGTAAGTATATTTATTTTAAATATACTTGAAACACAGCTTAGTCTTAGAGGAATCAATTTGAACACTTTCTGGTGACACAGAGGGAAGATGGAGGGGTATGGAGCAGTATAAAGGACTGAGCTCCAGTCACCTCACATTATATGGATTTATTTGTTAATATATATTTCTCACATGTCAGTCCGTAAGAAATGGCCCTGTTTTATTCCCTGCTATAGCTCCATCAACTGGAACAGTACCTAGCACTAGTAGGCATTTAATAAATAGTGGGCTGGCCAAAAAGTTCTTTTGGTTTTTCCTTTAAGATGGCTCTAGTAGTGTTTAGTTGTCTTTAACTTCATTCAAAACAATTTTGTTAGATTGTATTGTGAGAGCTGTTATATCAGCATGCATTTTTTAAAAATATCAAAATTGGTGAGTTTTGTGTAGCCATTTTAGTATTGAAGATGGAAGAAAATATGCAACGTTTTTCGCATATTATGCTTTATTATTTCAAGAAAGTTAAAAATGCAACTGAACTGCAAAAAAAAGATTTGTGCAGTGTATGGAGAGGGTGCTGTGGCTGATTGAAACATGCCTAAAGTGGCTTTTGAAGTTCTGTGCTGGAGATTTCTCACTGAGTGATGCTCCATGGTTGCGTAGACCAGTTGAAGTTGATAGTGATCAAATCAAGACATTACTTGAGAACAATCAACATTATACTATGTGGAAGATAGTAGATATACTCAAAATATCCAAATCAATAAAGTTATTGGTGAAAATGGAAAATGTATCTTTTATTTTGCAGAGAAAAATATACAGACTTTTTGGCCAACTCAATATTTGTTAAATGAAAGCTTATTTCCAGTGAAAATTTGAGACCCAGAAAAGTTAAAGAAATTGCTTGCCCAGCTCATTACATCAGAGTTGGATCTAATAACTCAGTCCTCTGGTTCTCAGTACAGTGAACATTCCATAATTAGGAAAACCTGGGTTTCAGAATTTCAATCCTGCTCTTCAGAGTAGTAGTAAAGTCACAGCTACCTAAAAGGCTGAAATGAGGCAGAAAACAATGGAACACCTTCTCACTTATTTTCAAGATTATTCTACGTCACTGTGAACACTATTTTTATTCTGTTGAAAAATTAAATTTTGTCAATGTGGCTTTTAAATAATTAAAACTTAGAAATCTTGGGAAATCTACAAAGGATCTAACAAAACTAGTCATTTGTTGAACAGTACAAAGAAAAACAAATTTTTGAAAATTATTACAAACCTTGACATTCTTCCTATTGCACACACTCTATGTATTTTTAAGGACAACAGACAATTGAAAGCTTATAAATATGATTCCGTGAGACAAAAAGTTAAATTGTGTCTAAACATAGCAGATACTTCTACAAAGCTCACCAGTAACAGTAACTTTTATACAATTTAAAATGACCTTGAATGTATTATTCCTCTGTTTAATAAACTATATATTTACTCCTGAATATTTAGTTGTATTATTAAGTAGCAAAGACTCATTTCATTCATACATATATCTTCATATATATATATATATATATATATATATATATATATATATATACACGTGTGTGTGTGTGTAGTGACAGATAAAAATATATATAAAATGAGAGATATATAATAAAGATATATCTTTTACATCATGTAAAAAAAGGCAGGTTTTTTTTAACATATACAGAAATACATTGGAATTTTTGCCCACTAGAAGAGGATTAATTTTACTTTTACATTTACTAAATCAAATTTTATAGCTGTTTTTTTAAGTATATTTTATTGATTATATTGTTACAATAGTTCCAATTTTTCCCTTTTGCTCCCCTTCACCCAGCACCCCTCTTCCCCCAACAATCCCCCCCCAAGTCCATGCCCATGGGTCATACATACAAGCTCTCCTGCCTCACCCTTTCATATATTCTTCTTTTTTTTTAAATAAATAAATAATTAACTATTTTAACAATAAAAAATAACAATCCCTCCCTCTCAGACTTAAGATGCTTTATAATCTTATAAAGGACAATAGGCAAAGGTCTCGAGCTCCTCTAGCTGCTTCAAGCTGGACATGGTCGTCGTCCTACCTACCCTTGGGTCCAGAAATCCCTAATAAGAGTGGGGGTGTGGAGGGGAGGGTGGCCTTTCCACATGGGGAAGGATCGTGCAGACTCCAGGTCAGTTGGCTGTCCACAGATAATGGCATGCTTGGTTTAACAGGCTGGCATCCTTGTTGTATTCTGGAGGCAACAGGGTTAAAAGACATCATTCAATCCATAACCACTAGATGACAAAAGACAGGTATTAATTTTTCAATGTCCCACATTAAGGAAAAGAAGGGCTTCTTTGAAGGAAGGTGTGCCAGGTACATCTCACCTGTCCAAAACCCTTTTGCCCATTATACTTAGTTTGGGTTGAGGGGAATATTTTAGATTTCCCCTCTTTCAGACCTCTGGGCTCTTTCTGTCCAAGCCATTAGGACAGAAAAGAGAAACCAGTTTTAAAGTGAAGCCCACAGACCACCCCATTCTTCACCAACCCAGCCACTTAGTTCAGCCAAACCATTGAGTCTCAGGAGGCAGCAATGCAGACAGGATTAAGTGAGGCCTATACATACAGACAATTACTCAGGTAATGAGATTGTAGGCTTATGCCCTTTGAAAACAGAAAACACATGTTAATTTATGTAACATAACCCACATACAAGTCTCTAAATCTGTAGGATTGTCTTATCGGAAAGACATCCAGTTGCAAGGCATTTGACATTCCTCTTGCCTGTAAATTAAAGACCTTTGATAATACCACAGACATAGTTTAATTTTCAAATCAAAACAAACTTTAAATGAAGATAAACTTTAAAGACGGTTAGCGGCACTACTTTATAGTCTACCACTGAGCATTGTGATTTTCCTTGAATCATGATTTTTTTCCCTAAGATTACCCTCCTTGTCATTAAACAGACTGCATTAAGTCCATTTTTAATTTATCCTGTTCATTTGCATAAACAACAAGAGCATCAAATGATCACTTATGATCTTTAGTTCTGCTTTTCTGGAACTTATGTAAGGAACATTTAGGGTGACCTTCAGTCTGCCCTTCAGGGCACAGAAGCAGAACCACATACCTGGCATTCAGCCTTGCCTGTAAACACCTGTCTTTTCCAAGTCCTTCTGGTTTTCCATTGTGCCTTAAGGTCCCTTATAGCCATCTTTCAGGAAATCAACCTTCATTCCTTCCCTGGAAAGATTGCTATGGACCGCACATCCAACCAAGGTACCAGGCCTTTTATCTCGTGGCCTTTTATTACCTTTGAAAGTCAATCCCAGTTCCTCGTGGCTTTTTGGTAACAACCAGAGCCCAAGCATGTCTCCTTCAGGCATGACATTCCAATCAAAGTCTTAGTAAAAAAAAAACAAACCTCTATTAACAACTGGTCTTATTAGTTTTATGCAAAGAAACTTATGTCATTACTTACTTCTTTAGAATGCCAAACTATGGAGGGATCAGATAGGGAGAAAATATATACAGTGTGAAGGAAAATCCTTGTCCTTCTAATATTCACTGAACTTGCATTTCTATTCTTTATATTTTTATTTTTTCCCCCACTAAAAATTTTTTTCTTTGTTTTTCCATTACAGTTGTCCCACTTTATTTTCCCCTCTTGCTTCCCTGCACCCTGCCCCCCCTTCTCCCACATTCAGTCCCCACCCAGCTGTCCATGTCCATGGGTCATTTATACATGTTCTTTGACTAGACCCTTGCCCTTCTTACCCCCTTCTCTCTCTCCCATCTCCCCCTTTGTTACTGTTAGTTTATTCCTTGTTTACATACCTCTGGTTCAATTTTGCTCATTTGTTTGTGTTGTTCATTAGTTTCCTGTAACAGGTGATAGCATAAGGTATTTTTCTTTCATTGCCTGGCTTATTTCGCTAAGCATAATTCTTTCTAGTTCCATCCATGTTGTTGCAAATGGTAGAAGTTCCTTCTTTCTTTCAGTACTTATTCATTGTCATTTTCCCCCTTTGTACTCATGTTCCTCTCTGTCTCTCTCTGTTTCTTCATCTTCTTAAAGCAGACCCTTTAGCATCTCTTGCAATGCTGGTTTGGTGGAGATGTATTCTTTTCGCCTTCTTTTGTCTTGGAAACTCCTTATTTCACCTTCCATTTTGAATGAGAGTCTTGCTGGGTAGAGTATTCTTGGTTGTAGGCCTTTGTTTTTCATTGCTTGGAATATTTTTTGCCATTCCCTTCTGACTTGTAGTGTTTCTGCTGAGAAATCTGATGATAGCCTTATTGGAGCTCCCTTGTGTGTTATTAGTTCTTTCTCTCTTGCTGCTTTTAGGATTCTCTCTTTGTCTTTGAATGTTGGCATTTTAATTATGATGTGTCTTGAAGTGGGCCTGTTGGGGTTCATCTTCATTGGAACCCTCTGTGCTTCCTGGACTAGCGTGACTCTTTCTCTCCTCATGTTAGGGAAATTTTCTGTCATTAGTTTTTCAAAGAGGTTTTCTATCCCTTGCTCTTCTTCTCTTTCTGTAATTCCTATGATACAGATATTATTAATTTCATGTTGTCCTGCAGCTGTCTTAGAGCCTCTTCAGTCTTGTTCAGTCTTTTTTCATTTTGTTGTACTGTCTGGGAGTTTTTGTCTACATTGTCTTCCAGCTCACTGATCCGATTTTCTGCTTCCTCTAGCCTGCTTTTAATTTCTTCTATTGTGTTCTTCAATTCAGAGATAGTATTCTTCATTTCCTCCTGGCTCTTATTGATAGCTTCTATGTCCTTTTTCATGCTGGTGTAATTCTCAGTAAGTTCCTTGTAGTTTTTCTGGAGTTCCTTGTAGCTTCCCTAGAGTTCTTTGTAGTTTCCGCTGAGCTCATTGAGCTTCTCCATAATCCATGCTTTCAATTCCATATCTGATAGTTGGCTCCCCTCTATTTCATTTAGCACTATCTCTAGGGATTCTACCTTTCCTTTTGATGGGGGGTTGTTTCTCTGTCTCCCCATTTTTGTGACTCATATTGTTTGTTGGTGCTTCTTAGAATGGTCTGCACTTCCTGGATCTGCCCCTGTTAGCGTCACATCCTGTACCAGTCTGGGGCTTTATAGCTGTTTTATAGTTGCGTTAAACTTCATAACTAGCTAGAATTGGAGAAATATTTTTAGAATGACCAGCAACTATAAAATGAAGCTAATTCATAAAAGTCTCCAGTAAATTATAGAGAGATTACTAGACTATTTCTACAAAAATATACAAATTATACCTAAATCAACATAAATGGAGACATGTAATGTGCCTGTATATGGAAGTTAAAAATTGGGTCTCTCCAATCATGTAGCTACAGAGTGTTCCTCTGGCCAAGTTTCTAAAAAGCATAATAACATTGTGAAATAAGACAAATATTTTGCCAGAGGATATTTATTTTTACCTTAAAAGTGGCCTCATCATTTGACCTAGTAATCTTGCTTCTGGAAGATTTACAGGGGGATAATAAAAGGGGAAAAATGCTACACCTTTAATAATATTCATTGCAGTGTTATTTATATAATTGTAGAATTGGGAAAAAACCTTAGATGTCCAACTATATAGGGAAATGTTTAATTAAATTGGAGTCTATTGGCTTAATGTGTAATCATTAAATGCATAGTATAGAATGTTCATTGTATAGAAATACTCATTAATCTGTGTGTGTTTCATTAAACAGTTCAATATCAACCAATTCAGTTACTGTCGTGTCAACACAAGCAAGGACCAAAAAATTATGGAATGAATTTATTAAAAAGTGTGCATTTATTCTTACACATTTAAACTTCACTCACCTTCAAAGTGCCCTCCATTTGATGAGCTACACCTATTGAGATGTTTCACCACTCCTCAAAAGTTTTTGAACTCATCAATTTTGATGCCTTTTAGTGCTTCTGCTGTTTTTTGTTTTGCTTCTTCCACATCAGCAAAACATTTCCCTTTGAGGAATTTTTTCATCCAGGGGGAAAAAAAAAGTTACTTGGGGTGAGATTGGGTAAATAGGGAGGGTGGAGCATGGGGGTCGTGTTGTTTTTGGTCAAAAACTGCTAAACATTCAGCACAGTGTGGGCAGGTATGCTTGTAAATTATCCATCATGAAATGGGCAAACATGTTGAAAGAGTCTTCAAAAAAAATACACTGAAGCTGAATGCAGCCTCTCACAACAATGCCAGCTGGTACACTAATACAGATGGGTTCCTAGAAATCTTACCTAGCTGTGGAAGCCTATACTACAAGGTGACTGCCCTCCAGAAGATAATTCCAGGTTTTCTGGGTTCCCCCTCATATATATGTAACTGTGTAAATTTTACCTATCTTAAGAGTAGAAAAAAACAGATAGGTAACACTTTATAAAAGTTTGTTTTAAGAACACTTAGCTCTGTCTGGCTGAGCCACATGACACATTGACAAAGGGTTCCAGGATAATTATAAGTCACACCTAAGCCATCACCATTCAGGCTTTCTCATTTATTATGATTAGCCTTATGAAGCAGAGAAACTTAGTTTATTGATTCTGGGTATTTTGCTATCCTCTTCAAATGATTTTGGAATCCTTTTTCAGGCAATATGAAGAAGCTCTATATTTCAGTGCATATCCTTGCTATAGAAACATGATTTTCAGCTTTGGAGCCCAAGTATGTGTTCCATGTATGAATAGGAGTCTTTGTGCAACAAGAGTAAAGTCATCAGCATCTATGCTATGAAGAAGAAATGTTCATCTTCTAATGTGCATATATGTAAGCCCTCACTTTAAAATCATCCCCCTTAAATGGCACTTAGTAAGCTTCTGTGTATGACACATCAATGTCCGTTAATTGCATGAAGAGAACTGAAATTCCAATGGCAAAATCTGTAAAAGTAGATATACAAAGAAAAGTGGAAGCATCTGTTTAATATATACGACATTAGAATTTAATTTTACCTCAGTGATGCTTTTGTGTGGCTGCAGTGTTACAGCAGAGCACATAAGCATAGCCATGCAATGTCAGCAGGTGCATGCCACCAAATTACTGCTTTTAATTTGCATATTCATCTGCTAAGAAGCATGTCATTATCATATCAAAGGGATACTAAGCAACATCTAACTTGGAGAGATGTGGCATAGTTTCAATAGGAGCAATTAATGCAAGATGAGGACTCTTTTTCTGTCATGTCTCCAGGGCTAGCTGTAATCGGGCTGATTATTGGATACCAATAAGACCAGGCCCAGTTGGCACAGAATAAGAGAAGACCTGGAAAGGGAGCTTGCTAGTCCTCTTCACTGTACATTTGATGGCAACGTGATGCTCTGGTCACTCTAACAAATCCTGTTCTTATTATAGACACAGTCTATTTGCACTCATCTATTTCAGTTGTCATAAAATGACCAAATTCAGTCCAAAAGTAATCATGTATTTAAAAAAGAGAGAGAATGATCTGGATTTTGAACTTTAGAGGACATGTAAAGAAAACATGAAAGAGATATTAAAATTATGTTTAAAAATATAGGTTTTAATATCTGAGAGGGAGGGATAGTTATTTTTTACAAACCATGGGTATGGACTTGGGGGCGGATTGCTGGGGGAGGGAGATGCTGGGTGGAGGGGAGTAAAGGGGAGAAAATTGGAACTATTGTAACAATATAATCAATAAAATACATTAAAAAAAATAAAAAATAAATGTTTTAGTTAGTACCTAGGTAAATTCAAACATATCATCCTCCTTTAAACATTTATTGATCACCTACATATGTGCCAATGTCAGGTGTTGAAGATGCAGATACAAACTAGTCACAGATTCTTATTTCAATGAATTTGCCATTGAACAGGGGAGACTGACATAGAAACAAAACAAAATATGAATAACATTTTATTTCTTATTTATGAACTTAAATGTCACAAATGTGCAAACCCATTTTTTGATATGACAGTAAGGACATGTGGTATTCTCTCTCTTTAGGAAAGTCTTTAAGAACAAAATATTTTAGTTTAGTTTAGTCTTAGAAATAATATCACTTTTTTCCTCCTAATGATAGTAGTTAAAAACAATGTATGCATTTGAATATTTAAACAATGGAAATACAGACTTTTTAAAATTTTTCCTATGATTTCTTAATTTTTTAATTGGATACATTGGTATAAGTAAATGCTTTTTAAAAGTGGAATCATTAATGGATTGTCTGATAAGGTGTCTAGGATGGGATGGTACACACATATAATTTCATTAATTTATTCAACAAATTTTTCTTTTGAAAACCCACTATGTGCCAAGCACTGCTCTAAGCACTGGGGATGCAGCTGTAAACAAAATCGGCCAAGTGCCTGCCCCTGGGTTTATAGTAACAGAGGCTCCTCTGTGTGAATATATGCACCAAGCAGAAGCCTAATGGAAAGCTCACTGACATTCATTCAAAAGTGTTTATTTAATAAGCACCTTATGTGCACCAGACTAGGGAAATGAAAAGAAATATATAAAGTTTACCTTGGAAACTACAAACCAGCAGCGAGTATATATATATATATATATACAGGGTGTCCCAAAAAAATGTATACACACTTTAAATAATAATGAAGTTGGTGTTTATTAAAATACATTTCATTTTCAAAATGTAATTAAATCTACAGACATTATTTAATTGTTTTGTCATTGCCTGTTTTCAAACTGACATCTGTTCTGGTCCAGTCACTGCTGACAACGCGAAGCAATGGAATCACAAACATCACGAAACATTTTGTTTGGTATTTGTGTGCATTCTTGTTCAATGGCTGCTCTCAATTCAGCGACTGTTGCAGGTTTCAGAGTGTAGACTTTGTCTTTCAAGTATCCCTATAAAAAATGTCCAGTGGTGTGAGGTCTGGTGAACACACAGGGTATTCTGCAAAACCCTTTCGTCCAATCCACCTGTTTGGCAAGATCTCATCAAGGTAGGATCTAACATCGTGGTGGTAGTGTGGGGGGTGCCCCATCTTGCTGTTTCATGATGTTTGCGACATTTTGGGGGGACGCCCTGCATATATATATAATTTTAAAACCTCCAAATGACCAAATAGCTTATGTGAAACAAAACTTAGAAAAAAGAAGGTATTTTTTTATGAGTGTTCAATTTTCCAATTAGTTTCAGACATCAACCAGTTAACTCAGTATATTCACCAACACCCCCCCCATTACCAATTGCAGTTAAAATTTTAAGGATGAGTCATTGGACTGTAGTGAGCATCAGAGCCAATAAGCACTTGGAATGCATTGTCCTCTTTAATACTCAGGTACGCTCTAAGATGTGTACTAACACATTGAATTTGCTGATAAGAAAACTAAGGTTCGGAGAGTTTGTTTCCCAAGGTCATGGTTGGAAAATAGCTGGGTAAGATTGGAACTCAGTTTTCTGCTGGCAAACATTTCTTGTATTCAGAGTTATTTATAACTCAGCATTCAATATCCTAATCCATTTTATGGCAATGAACTTGAATATCAGAACTAACTTACATAATTAGAGCTAATCATTTTGAGCAATAACAATATTTTTCAGTATGACTCTTTTACTTTATTACTTTATAGGAGATATGGGCATCAAAACTAGTTGTTGAAAATATAAACAAATTAACAAAAATATAATTTTTTTTCCTTTATGTTACAACTCTGGTTGACTTTTTCACCAAATGGAGAGGCCCTTACTTCTTTTTAATTAACCTTATGCTGACAATTGTGGACTCAGAGTTTTTGTTTTGTTTAAATGGACTGTTCAGTAGAGTTGAAAGAGCTAGTTGACATGAAGTCAGAAGAATTCCTATTAAATCCTGGTTGTCTGTGGAAAATACTTAGCTAGTAAGAGCTTCAGTCTTCTTGTCTGTAAAATTAGGATTTAATCTATGCGCTGTCTTAGGTTGCTTCAAGGTCTAGCTCTTTAATGATTCCAGGAAAAAAACTCATAAGGGTTCTACTTCAAATACAGTACATAAAATATTTGAATAGCCCAAACTTCCTGAATCCTTCTTTCATACACAAAAATGAGGTTGTCTATGTTTTAAATAATATATTTAGGCAGAACTTCAGTAAATGGTAATGATTAAGTGTTACCTTTTCACAAAAGTGGACCGTGTAATGGCCAGACTTGGGTATATGTATGTTAAATATTCACATATATAACATGCATGGCTATATGTGTTACATATACATGAACATTTGTTACACAATATACATATATGTATGTTACATATACACAAGTGACCATATTGACCATTTAAGTTCTACAATCATTTTCCTGCCATAATAGAATGAGGAAAATGTTGCCCTTCAACAACTTCATATTCCCAGCAGCTATGGCATCCTTCCTCTGCGTGAAATGGTGGGGTCCACAAATGCTGGACTTATACAGAGAAGTTTATTTACTTAGTTCTCCTGTTCTATTAACACAAGTTAGCTTTATGAATCTATCGTGAATTGATTGAACTTATAACTTAAATTTATATTATGTATCACTGTTAAGTCAAATATCATTGAATTATCTACTCTGGGCTTTTGGAGATTTTCTAATTGATCTGTTTAAGCATGCATTCATACAAGGCCTTCAAGATCACCCTATTGTTTTCAAGAGACCTTAATTCAACTCTAAACTTTAACCTCACAAAGAAAAACAGTCACACATACAATTCTGTCCTGTTAGTCTTGGTACAACTTCCCAAACTCCAATATAGTAATTGTAGACATTAAATAAATGCTAAATGTTTTAACAGTAATGGAGTTTCTCAGCAAGTCCACTTAAAAACCTGTTATCTCCATATTTAGCTGCTATAGTAAATGAGAATCTCAATGCTTTTATTGGAAGGATTCAAAGTACTTCATCCACCTTATGTAAACAAGGTGTGTTAGTATAACAAAATTTTTAGATTTCTTAGAAAAGATGAAGAAACCATTTCCTTGGTGAAGCTAACTGGTGTTACTAAATACAGTTAGAATAAGAAAATGCGGTGTTATTTAGAAGAAAATAAGCTTTATTTGTACAATTCTAATGATCAGAAATAATATTGGTTTGTCCCAAAAAGAAAAACCCAAAATTAAAAATATTGTAATGACTCTAATAAATTACTGAGGTTGAAATGAAAGAAAGAATGCTAATATCACACATCAGTCTTATTCTTGGTAAGAGAAGGGGAGATATCAATAGAGCAAGATAAAATCATACATCGTGGATAAATTTTATTGTAACTGCACTAGATCTGAATAGTAACAGATTTATTATATTCTTACATTATACAAAGTCATATTATGCAAAGGAAGAAATCCTTGATCCATTTAGGAAGAAATACTTGCCAGAAAGGTAAATGAATACTTAATTTTTTTAAACTAACCTAAAACACATACAAATCTTAAAACCATCCATGACCATATATGTACATTTATATGGTAAAAGAAAATTAAGCCTTTCCAGAATAGAAAATTGGTGATATATAGATATGTTAATTGGGCTGTTCTCACTTTATATCTCCAGATTTCTTTCTTTTCTTAAAAAACAAAAATAAACACACACACACCCAAAAAAGAAGGTCTGAAAGTACTGACCTGTATGTGTTCCTCCATGGCAACTGGTAGAGCTAAGCAGTGGGTGTCCGCCTTTACATTGAGGCTCTCTCTTCTGTCAGAGTGCCCACCTGCCCCTCTCGTATTACACCCAGCCTGGTCACCACATGATTTCTTGGTCGCTTTTGAGTGTTCAACCCCCAATACGCTACGCATTACTCTGGGCCACATCTTTTATCTTGGTAATCCTTGAAAATATCCCAAAAGACAAGGAGCACATTCGCATTTTGCAGCCAAAGAAACCAAAGCTCTGGGAGATTAGATAATTTGCAGAACTGTTTACTTAAGAATAGACTATCATGCCCTTTATTACCTTTCTCTGTAAATAATATTTTAAGGATTAGAAAAGTTTAGACCAGTCATTCTTAATCTTAGCTGCATATTAGAATCACCTGAGAAACTTTTTTAAAAAATTGCGTGTGGGCTCCTTTCAGGCCATACAAATCAGAATCTCTTTAGGTGGCATGGGTAATTTTTTTTTTAAAGTTTCTCAGCTGATTTTAATGTACAGCCAGGGCTGCAAACCCCTAGTTTAGGCTCAAAAGACAAGATGATTTCCAGTTTGTCCTTAATTCTGTTTTTTATTAGTTGTGTCCATGAAAACACACTCAAACACATTTGACATTAAAACCAACCAACCAAACAAAAGCCAATACACTTAATTATTGTTTTACTCTGGAAAGTGCGTATTGTATTGTATAGGCAAAATATTAACAAACCTAAAATGAGTTTGATTTGACCTAATTCTACATGGACTTTGTATAGCCCTGTTTGTTGAGGGACTGAAACAAAGCAAATATTTGAATTCTGGTGCCTGTTTACTGTAGGTATCAAGGATCTTAACACAGCTAAGTCTCAAGTTTGCACATATAAGGCCCAGCAAAGCCTCTGACTACACTGAGCAATTAAGTTTTAATGTAAGTCTCATAGGCAAAACTTGAATCTTTTCTGATGCCTTAGGCCTGTTATGGGTACCATATGCAAAGCCTGGTTTGACCAATCACTCAAAAAATAATGAAACTGGTTGTTTACTTTTTTAAAAAAAGAAATTGGACTTTGGTCAGATTATCCAGGTGGATTGCACATGTAGACCATCTACAATATTAAGGCTATTATTATATTTTATTAAATGGTTGGAAAAATTCAATGTAATATTTCTATAGATCAATTCAGATATTGCTAGGAGAGAAGGAGAAAGAAAATAGAAAATAGAATTATTTATTCATAGCAAAATGTGACACTTTTTTTTGCTTTAAAATAAACTCCATCATTACAAATAGGTATTTGTTTTTAGAGGTCTCATTCAGTCAGGAAAAAAAAAAAACAACTTTCAAGTTACTTTCTGCTTTTGGAATATGTCTTTACTAGTAAGTATACTGGAAATGATTCTACATTAAAGTGTTTTTTTAATAGAAAAAAACAGTATCATCTAAAATTAGAACTTTTATTTAGGCATGACTTATTTTGATACATCATAAAATTTTGTGGAGAACAATTATGAAGCAAGGTTTAAGACTGCAATGTTCTCTATTTTAGGGAATAGAATACTGGATAGTAAATTTCAGAATTTGAATATTCATTCAAAATTAGAAGTGAAAGAAGCACTGGATATGCATGGGTGTGTGGAGGCCTTATAAGCCTGCTTTCAGCAAGTCACTGCTATTTATTAAATAATCATTCAGCAGCAATAGGCTCTATTAAAATCCCCTAACCCAGTTAATTTTAGCTCACTAATTCTCAAAGCATCTTCATAAGTAAGATACTAATAAGAATATATTTTATGTTTATAGAATACAGAGACAGAATATGCCTTACTAAAGGAGAGATTGAACTTGCATGAAGTTTAGAATGGTATGCTGAGTATAGTATTATAGTCTGTACAAGACAGATATATAGATAGACAGACATATATGAAACATACATATATACATACATATATCAAATCTATACTTACAATACTTATAATGTAGATTTTGATATAAATGTCATGATATTAAATTCTTTATGATAACAGAAATTTTAGTTTGAATCAAGTTTATTGTAAACAACAAAAACTAATTCAAATTAACCTACACAACAAGTGGGATTA
The DNA here is from genome assembly GCF_987537825.1 of Furipterus horrens. Taxonomy (NCBI): domain Eukaryota; kingdom Metazoa; phylum Chordata; class Mammalia; order Chiroptera; family Furipteridae; genus Furipterus; species Furipterus horrens. The sequence continues at coordinate 42,894,960 of NW_028327171.1, forward strand.
ATTAGCTAGCAGACTATAAAATCCAAGGGATTCAGTGGCAAGTGATGTCACCAGTGCTCTATCCTGGTTTCTTTCTCAGACTGTCTTCACTTGGCAGCAAGATGCTGAAACACCTCCCTCCTTGCCACACCACCACTTCCAGTCCAGCAACCCCTCTGGAAAGACTTGTTTTTCAGTAGCTGCAACAGAAAATCTCAGGGCAGCACCCTGACTAGCCTGGCTTGGGCCAATCTGCCAGTCCTGTAACAATCACTGTGGCCTGTGAGATGGGGTCCTCTGATTGCCTGAACTTAGGTTATATACCACCCTTGTATCTGGGTGGGGAATGAAGGGGCCAGGGTCATTCTGCCTCCCCAGCTACATGGAGAGGGTCCTCTCCTGGAAAAGAGTTCCGTTACCAGGAGAATGTGGAAAAGGGCAGTGGCTAGGCAGAAACAACATATGCTCCAATTCAACATACAAGGCCCTTTTATCTGGTGCCTGCCTTCCAGCCAAGTCTTATTAGCTGTCATTCCCCATAAATGCATTAACTCTAGCCAGACCCAATTACTAGAGTTTCCTGAATTTGATGTGTTTGTTGAATGAATTAATGGGCAACTGTAGCAACAGAGGTGCCTCTATGTTATTACTGGGTGTGTAGAAAACTTGAAGCCTCCCGAGTTAACTGAAAATTCCAGATACCTAAAGATAATCAATATCATTCTTAAGCGATTTTTATTATTCCAGAGAGTGTTGAGTAAATAGGAAAGTGGGCTTATTAATGGTAGTTTTATGTGCTGAGTGTACTTCTGTCTATTTATGAATCTAAATGCCTGTCTCCTCTCCCAACCGAAGGCAGGAATCCCATTGTCATTGCATCCTTTAAAACACGTACTATAATGCTGTGCGTGTACCATGTGCTTAGTAAAAGTTTATGAACTGAAATGAATAGTTGATTCCAGTTCTTAGGCAGGACATTTTCCGCTTATTGAAAATAGGATGATTATTTCCCTTCAAACAGTTATCAAATGTTACAGTATACATATGTGTATTTGATAAAGAGACTCTGCCCTAGGTATTAACATTCTGACCTTATAGTAGTTCTCCAAAGCAGCCTGTATAATAAAAATTGTTCCCTGGTTTCTAGATTGAAGTTAAGCATGGGAGTGTTTTAGAAATATTAAAATACATGGGTGATAAAGCTCCTACTTACAGATATTTGCCTCTATTATTTGCAGGCAATTTGGCTTAACTTTTTTTTTTTAATGGTATGAGATTTTAAAAGAAAGTAAGGGTATCCACCAATTATAATTATTTTGTGAACTGTTTTGCTTTAACTCTAGGTTAAATCTGCCATTTATGCTACTATTAATAAGTCACATTAGTATAGTAGTTTATAGTCTATAAAATGCTTTCACATTCATAAATTTCATAATTCATGTGAAGAAAAAAAAACTTAGGATTTCAGTTGACAGCAAGTATTGGGTTGGCCAAAAAGTTCATTTAGTTTTTTCTGTATGATGGCTCTAGTAGTGCTTAGTTGTCTTTAACTTTATTCAAAACAATTTTGTTAGATTGTATTGTGACATATCATATTAGTGTGCATTTTAAAAAAACTTACCAAAATTGATGAACTTTTGTGCAGCCATTTTAATATTGAAGATGGAAGAACATATGCAACATTTTTGGCATATTATACTTTATTATTTCAAGAAAGGTAAAAAAATGCAACTGAAATAAAAAAGATTTGTGTAGTGTATGAAGAAAATGCTGTAACTGATTGAATGTGTCAAAAGTGGTTTGTGACCTTTTACTATTGACAGTTTGGCCAAATAATTCTTTGCTGTGGGGCTGTCTTATGCATTGGGAGATGTTTAGCAGCACCCTTGGCTTCTACCCACTAGAAGCTGATATACTCAAAATATCCCAACCTATAAAGTTATTGGTGAAAATGAAAAATGTGTCTTTTACTTCATGGAAAAACTCAAAGTACTTTTTGCTAATCCAATATGAAGTGAACCAATAAGTTCTAAGTTGCCAAGAAACATAATGCGATTTCAGACTACATTCATAGAAGTGAACAAGGGAGTTGATAGTTTCACTGCAGTCTATACCAGTTAACAAACATCTGGGGCACTGTGTTCAGCTCCAGGCTTTATCAAGTTTTAAGAGGGACATTGACTGACACAACTGGAGCTTGTCCAAAAGAGAGCAACCAGAAGGTGTGAGATCTGAGGCCAAGTCACATGAGGAACAGCCAGAAGAGCTGAAGGCATTTGGTCTAAAAAAAATATTTAATTGAAACAAATAGCAACATCCTTTAAATATGAGTAGGGCTATCATAAGAAGTAAGAATTAGACTTTTCCATATATGTACTTAGAGTACAAAATTAAGGCCAAGAGCTAGAAACTACACATTTCAGTTCAATACATTTTTTTAAAAGTCCTAACCCCCAAAAGTTGTTGTCAAATAACATGATGGTTTACCTGTCACTGGAAGTGATAACTCAGTGTCTACATGCTCCTTTATCAGGGATCTCAGCTCTGCCATCTATTAGCTATGTGACTTTGGACAATCTTTAAAATAGAATTTTTTAGAATTTCTGTAGGGGTTACATGGGATGATACAAGTCAGACCATCAGCAGTGTATGCTTATTTCAAGTGCTTAGTGAAGGACAGCATTGTCAGAGTAACTTGAGAGGGCATCTTCAAACCATGCAAAAATAGTAGGGAAGGATATCAACATTAAAGTTTAACTTGCTAGACCTTTATACATAATCAAAGGTTGATAAATGTTGGTGTGGAAACTTGTATCCTCATCATGTTGTAGAATAATTGATTATAATATTTTTTTGTCTTGAATTTAATTAGAAATTTTAGCTAAGGGAATTACAGTTTTCCTGAATAATCAAAAAGTGTTTATGGAATAGCTCCTTGGTTTTATGGAATGCCATGGAGTATTATTTTTAAGCACTTGGGAAGGAGAATTACACAAGAAGAGGTAGCAGAGGTGGAAAAGAGCAGTTGTTGAGTCCAACAAAGGCCAACTTCTTGTTTCAGATACACATTATTCATAAGATATAACTAAGGACCCTCAAAATAGAATATAGAGAACATAAATGTAATATGTAGACAAAAGGCAACATAGAATTTATGGGAACTAACTCCATTAAAACTACAAACATTTATTAAGCACCATGTCAGCCTTTGAAGAATACATACTGAATGTAGGGAATACAGAAGTAATTATAGGAAAGAATCCCTGCCCTAAGGATTTTATATAGCATATCTGAGATACAGAAATATATAGAACTCATCATAAATCCAAACAAAACAATTTAAACCAAGTTCTATGGGAGCAATGAATATAAAGGATTTATAATTCAGGTTTGGGGAGTTGGGAGAGTTTTGTACAACTGATACTGATACTGGTCCTACCTTTCTTTACATGGTGAAAGGAGAAGCACTCAAGTTCTTGGAAAAAGCATTAGCCAAAGTAAAGAGATGTGGAAGAACATCAGTTTTCCAGGGATGGCAGAGTGTTTGGAGCTTGAATGCAAGAAATTGTGGGGAAGGAAAGAGTGGCAGGAGCTGAGCCTAGAGAGACAAGTGTGGTCAGATGTTAAGGAGTGTAAAACTACGCTAAGGAATTGAATGAAGAAAGAATTATTGGTGGAAAAGCTACATGATAACATATACTATTAGGCACCAGCTTTGGGGCCACCGATGCCTTCCCTGAGCCAGAGGGTAACGAAACATCTCATAAAGTTTGCTGAATTTGTGTTGAGATGATTAGTATAGGTCTCAGACTGAGGAGATGAGAGAAGGTATAACTTAGAGATCCCTAAAAGTTCTTAAATGAGGTATGAAATAATGAACATTGGGTTTGGGGAAGTACAGACAGGAAGTTTTAAAGATTACTGAGAGGAGAGACTAGAGGCAGAGAACTGGTATGAGGCAATGGGGCGGAGCCTGTTGCGTGTGCTCTGGCTAAGGAAAGGGATAAGAAGTAGTGAGCTAAGAAGCAACAATGAAGAGTAAGTGGAAGCATTGGTAAAAAAAAAATACAGTAGTCCCTCTCTATGTCATGGTTCACTTATTGCAGCCTCACTGTATCACGGGATTTTTTAAAATATCATATTTAATTATTTATCGCAGATTTTTCACTATATCGCGAGATTTTGCGGTACTATATACATATGTTGTTAAAGTTATGCAGGTTTAAGAGTGTAGAATATGTTTAAGAACATAAGTGTTTATAAAAGTGTGGAAAAGGTTAATAAGGGACTGGGAATGGTTTGAAAGTGTGTTGGGAAGGGTTTATAAAGCCTTAAAATATATGTAAATACTAAAATAAATGTAAGGTTTCTACTTCACGGATTTTCACCTATCACGGGGGGGGGGGGGGGGCGGGGGGAGTGTAGTCTAGAATGTAATACCCATGATAAGTGAGTCAATACTATATGTAGGAAAAAAGAATAGTAAAAATTACATATAAATATATGTTTTCAAAATTCATGCTATATAAATATATATTCAAAAGATGCTATGGCTCAGGTTGCCTTTTGGTTCCTGTAGTCAATCACTGTCTTGCTTTAGAAAACAAACACACACCCCATTTTGTTGAAAGTCTGCTTGTTTATTTTCCAATTTTAATTTATTTGGAAGGGGTTAGTTTCCACTTACAGTTTACATTCAATATTATTTTTTATTCTATTTCTTTCCATTATCATTTATCCCCCTTATAACACTCTCCCCCCTATAATCACCACACTGTTGCCCATGTTCATGAGTCCTTTTTCCTTTTTGGTTGATCCCTTCCCCCACAACCATCCCCAGAGCTGTCAGTCTGCTCTCTATCTATGAATCTGTCTCTATTTTGCTTATTAGTTCAATTTATTCATTAGATTATACATAAAAGTGAAAGTATATGGTATTTGTCTTTCTCTCACTGGCTTATTTCACTTGGCACAATGTTCTCAAGGTCCATCCATGCTATTGCAAAGGGTAAAATTTTCTTCCTTTTTATAGCTGAATAGTATTCCATTGTGTAAATGTCCCATATACTGATGGACACTTGGGCTGCTTCCATATCTTGGTGATTATAAATAATGCTGCAATGAATGTAGGGATGCTTATGTTCTTTTGAATTAGTCTTTTGGGTTTCTTCAGATAAATTCCCAAAAGTGGAATCATTGGGTCATAAGGCACTTCCATTTTTAATTTTTTGAGGTATCTCCATACTGCTTTCCACAGTGGTTGCACCAATCTGCATTCCCACCACCAATGCTGTACTCAACCCTGCTCAAGCTCCACAGGGTGGGGTGAGAGGGATTACTCCAGGTGGGTCTATTGCTTTCCCCCAGGCTGATGCAGCTCGAAGGGCAATTCTCTGACCAAGAAATATGGCTCCTGCAGTATGGCAAATGACTCAGCACAGGGATCCTGGCTGCTGTTGCTTTTGCTTTCCCCTCAAAGCCATCAACCCCAGACTCTCCTCATGTGTCTCTAGTCCACTCTGTCCTCCCTCTGCCAGAGCCTGAGGTAAGTGGCTGCAAATAAAATTTTGTGCATTGGCCCTTTAAGAGGCTCTCTGTGTCTCCAGCCATCTCTCCCTGACAGACCGAAACCCTGCTGCTTTTCACAGCCAGATGTTATTTGGGTTCCTTTCCCAGTTCTGATGCTCTAGGCTGGAGAACCCAGCTTGGAGTTTAGACCCTGTACTTCTCAGGGGGAATGTTCCTGGTCACTGAAATATTCCCTGGCACTTCAGCTGCCACCCATGGGAGCCCAGCCAGCCCTCTCGTGTCTCCTTCTCACTCCCTACCAGTCTCATTGTGGTGGTGGTGTTTCTTCTATATGTCCTTGGTTATAAGGCTTCTCTCCAGCTAGTGTTCAGTTAGTTATTCAGGATGACTTTTCTATAATTTAGGAGTAATTCCAGTTTGTTCCTGGAAGGAGGTTGTTGTAGCTTCCATCTCCTCCTCCACCATCTTGGATCTTAATTCAATATTATCTTGTATTAAAAACTCATGAGGAAGGAAGACTCCCAAACTCATTTTACAAGGCCACATTATCCTAATTCCAAAGCCAGATAATGACACTACAAAAAAAAAAAAGAAAATTATAAAAATTATAGTCCATAATGAACAAAATGCAAAATTCCTTAATGAAAAACTAACAAACCAAATTCAGCAATCTATTAAAAAGGTCATATACCATGATCAAGTGATATTTGTTCCTGGGGTGCAAGGTTGGTATAGTATCTACAAATTAATTTATATGATACACCACATAAACAAAATGAAGAATAAAAATTATATGATTGATTCCCAATTTCAATTCTATCCAGTTACAAGAACTTCTTAACAAAGAATATGAGTATAGTTTCTGCACTAAGGAAGGGAATTTCTGCATAATGGAATTAAAAGAATAAAAAAAGGATAGCTACAGATTATGAATTTCCCCCTGTTATATTTGTAAAGAGTAAAGCAGCAAATAGCATTTTAATTTTTGGAGCCCTGTGAGAAAATTTATAATATATTTTTGCTATTTACTAATTGGGTCTTTTAATGATGACTGTGAAGCAAGCCCTGTCATGTAAGTGTATGACACATCCAGGCCACTTCAAAACTCAACCCCATGAATTAAGAATGCAATTTCCTTGCCTGGGCCAGGTGGCTCAGTTGGTTGGAGCATTGTTTCATGCACCAAAAAGCTGCGAGTTCTATCCCCAGTTGGGGCGCATACAGGATGCAACTGATGGATGTTTTTCTCTCACATTGATCTCCCTCTCTCTCCTCCTTCTTCTCTCTCTAAAATTAATAAAAATATATCCTGAGCAAAAATTAAAAAAAAAAGAATGCAATTTCCTCAGTTTATTATCTTAAACTGAAAACATGTCAAAGTCATGATATTTTCATTACTCTTTGATTCAGCTTCCTAAAAATTTATCATTCAGATCTTTCATGGATATTGTAAAGATTTTGTTGCATGGATATTTTGTCTTCAGTATCAAGAAGAAGGCAATCTAAATGTCCCATAAAAGAGAATTAATTAAATGAATTATGACATACCTATTGATATATAATGCAATAACCTACAACCTAATAAAAATGTTATCTTAATAGTGTATTTAATGCCATAATGCTCACAATATAGTCTTAAGTGAAAAAGCACATAACAAAATAGTCTGTACTATATAATCCTATTTTTGTGAAAATTAATGCATATATATTTATGCATAAAAAAGAATAGAAGAATTTTCCTAAAAATATAACAGCAGTTATCTCTGGATGGTGACTTCTATATTCTTCTTTGGACTTTGTGTACTTTCTAAAATAAATATATAGCAAATAATACCTTTCAAATAAAGGGAAAATACTTAAATGCTATTGTTTTTTTAAGTATATTTTATTGATTATCTTGTTACTGTACCGCAATTTTTCCCCCTTTGCTCCCCGCTGCCCAGTGCCCCACTTCCCTCCAGCAATCCCACCCCCCTTAGTTCATGTCCATGGGTTGTGCATATTACTTCTTTGGCTTCACCCTTTCTTATATCATTCATAACTTCCCTATGTCTATTTAGTACCAACCAATTATGCTTCTTAATCCCTGCACCATTTCCTTATTTCTCCCCCTTCCCCCTCCTAGCTGATAACCCTCCAAATGATCCCCATACCTATGATTCTGTTCCTAATCTGGTTTGCTTAGTTGGATTTTGTTTTTATTGTTTAGATTCAGTTGTTGATAGTTGTGAGATTTTTGTCATTTTAATGTTCATAGTTTTGATCTTCTTTTTCTTAAGTAAGTCCCTTTGACATTTCATATAATCATAGTTTGGTGATGATGAGTTCCTTAAGCTTTACCTTGTGTGGGAAGCAGTTTATCTGCCGTTCCATTCTAAATGATAGCTTTGCTGGATAGAGTAAGCCTGGTTGTCCTTGCTTTTCATCACCTTGAATACTTCTTGCCAGTCCCTTCTTGCCTGCAAAGTTTTTTTAGAGAAATCAGCTGAAAATCTTATAGGCACCCCTTTGTAGGTAACTCTCTGCTTTTCTCTTGCTGCTTTTAAGATTCTCTCTTTATCTTTCACCTTTGGCATTTTCATTATGATGTGTCTTGGTGTGGTCTTTTTTGGGTTTAGCTTGTTTGGGACTCTCTGTGCTTCCTGGACTTGTATGTCTATTTCCTTCACCAAATTTGGAGAGTTTTCCTTCATTGTTTCCTCACATAAGTTTTCAATTTCTTGCTCTTCCTCTTTTCCTTCTGGCATGCTTATGGTTTGGATATTTGCACGTTTAAAGTTGTTCCAGAGGTTCCTGAGCCTCTCCTCATTTTTTTTTTTTCAATTCTTGTTTTCTCATTCTGTACTGGTTGATTGTTTTTGCTTCTTTATGTTCCAAATCATTGATTTGAACCCTGGTTTCCTTTCCTTCACCATTGGTTTTGTGTGGATTTTCCTTCGTTTCATTTAGCATAGCCTTCACTTCTTACCTTATGCGTTTGCCATACTTAAGGTTATCCGTCAAGTCTGTGAGCATCTTTATTACCAGTGTTTTGAATTCTGTGTCTGTTAGGTTGACTATCTCTTCGTGTGTTAGGTTGGCTATCTCCTTGTCGCTTAGTTCTCCCACTGGAACCTTGATCCGTTCCCCCTTTTGGGCCATACATTTCTGTCTCCTCAACTTGACAAGCTTCTTTGTTTGTTTGCCTCTTTGTCTTGGGTAGAGCTGTCGCACCTGTTACATTGTAAGAAGCAGAGCCTTAGATATTCATCAGTACAGGGTGACCTGTTTCACCACTTTGTGGCTGCTGTATGTGGTGGAGGGGGTCTAAGAGGGAACAATGCCGCTTGCTCAGCACTTGCCCCTTTCCAGGCACTACCACTTTTGTATGGGACTGGCGCCTCTCTAGCTGTTGCTCTGGATGTTGTTCCCAGAGTGGGTGGGTCTGTGGACATTCTAGGACTATGGAGGCCTTTAAACAAGTAGACTCTGCTGAGAGACTGGCATTTCCTTCCTCTTCCCCAACCCCCACTGATTTGCACAGTCAGAAGCAATGGGGCTTTATTTTCCCCAGCGCTGGGACTATGAGCTGTTCGGTCTGGTCTGGTGTTGGAAATGCTCCCCAGGTGTCCCTCCGAACTTTTTAAAATGTGTGACTGTGCTTTCTGCTGGCCTGCTGCTGCTGCCGCTGCTGCCACTACCACACCGCATCCCCTCCACCCCAGCTCCACCCCTCCTACCTGTCTGGATGAGTATTTCTTCTTTATATCTTTGTTTGTTAGACTTCCATGCAGGTTTATTTTCTGGAACTTCTGCTTGTCTATAGTTTTGAGGTAGTTGTAGCCTTTCTTAGTTGTGGAGGACGCACAGCATGTCTGTCTAGGCCTCCATCTTAGCTCAAATGCTATTGTTTTAATGACATGTCAGTAGACTTTTATTTTGAAGCTTAAAATATCACTGTATTTGTCATGCTCAATTAATGGATAAGGTATTCTTAAAACAATTAATCCTTCACTTATTTGAAATCCATCACAATAGTAAGAATGGTATTGTCTGAGTCCCCAGAAGTAAAAAATATGAATAGTTTAATTGTAGTTGAGATTTTTTTCCCCCTGTAACTGTGTAGTTAGAATAATTCTTTTGGTCTTTTGGTTAAATCTGATCACCTAGCTCTACATTTGTTGGTTGTATATATGTGACTGACACAGAGTAAGTTTGGAAGAAGTCATGGGTGTGAAAGTGATGAAACGGGACTTTCTGCTTGGTTAACATTTTTTCAATGCTAGTACAATTGTGACAAGAAGAGAAATGCCTTTGACAGAATCAACAAGCTACTTGGTAGAGAAAGAGAAAGATGGGAAGATCTCTGTTGTTGGAATCGAAGCTTTATAACAGCATGTTTTCATGCTAGAGTTGGGGGGGAAATGGCTTTCCAAAGAGCTGAACTGAGATTATGAAAATACTGAAGTGTGACTCAAATCAGCCTGGGCAATGTGATGATCTGATGAAGAATGGCCAGTGTGTGGCACAGGGCTCAGCAGAACGTGAACTGGCCACCATCCCCTTACCATATCATATGACTCAGTCTCTACCAGTAGTTCTTTTTTTTTTTTTTTGTATATTTTATTGATTATGTTGTTACAATAGTTTCAATTTTCCCCCTTTTCTCCCCTCTTCCCAGTACCCTCCTTCCCCCAGCAATCCCACCCCCCTTAGTTCATGTCCATGGGTCATGCATACAAGTTCTTTCGCTTCACCCTTTCCTATATTCTTTGTCTTTTTAAAAAAATAATTAATTGATTAATTAATTTTTAAAACAATAAAAAATAACAGTTCCCCCCTCTCAGACTTAGGGCCCTTTATAATCTTATAAAGGACAATGGTCAAATGTCTCATGCTCCTCTAGCTGCTTCAAGCTGGACATGGACCCTTGGGTCCAGAAATCCCTAATAAGAGTGGGGGTGTAGAGAGGAGGGTGGCCTTCCCACATGGGGAGGGATCTTGCAGACTTCAGGTCAATTGGCTGTCTCTGGACCATGGCATGCTTGGTTTAACAGGCCGGCATCCTTGTTGTATCTGCCAGCGGTTCTGTTGGGAGAGAGCTGGGGAACTGTACCCCAGCTCTCTCCCTGGCGCCAGACACTTCAGTTCCTCCCCATATGCCTCTGGTGCCCTTTGAGCTGCTGCCCTGGTGCTGGAGCTCAGAGGCAGTGAGACTGAATAAGTCATCATGGGCCTTTTAGGGGGAAATGTCTGGGAATCTTGCAGTTTCTGTCTCCCACGGCCTCAATCCCAGTTAGTTTTTAAAGCCAGAAGTTATGGGTACTTATCTTCCTGGCACTGGCACTAGAACCCTGGGCTGTTCTGGGGCTGGGACCCTTTGCTCATAAGATATCCCTTCTGATTTTTATTGATCACATGTGGATGTGGGACCAGACAGTTTCACGTCTCTACCTCTCCTTCCAATCTCAATGTGGTTTTTCCTTTAATTCTGTAGTTGTAGAACTTCTAGTCAGCTCAATTTCTGGTCATTATGAATAATGGTTGCTCTATAGTTTAATTGTAATTTTGATGTGGTTGGTTGTATGAGAAGGTGAGCTGTTGTTTACCTAGGCTGCCATCTTAGTTTTTATTTTTCTACCATGCTGCTTTTGAACTGGAGCTTGGTATTGTTTAGCAGTTTGGGAATTTCTCAGCCATTATCTCTTCAAATGCTGCCTTAGTTTTCCCTCTATATTCTCTGTCTACAAATACAGGGTGGGGCAAAAGCAGGTTTACAGTTGTGAGCATGTGAAACACTGCCTTTATTCTTGTATGATTTTTATTGTATTAATTATTGTATTAGAGAAGGAAAACTCTGATTCCAAAAAACCTCCGCTGCCTTGCGGCATACCTCTTCAGGGGAAAGGCTAAGGGAGTAAACCCCGACAGAAAATCCGGAGCCAGAGTCCCTAAGGCGGTTTGACGTTGTAGTCAACACCGGCAACTCCTGCGGCACACCTGAAGCCAAGCTGTATTGACTCCGTCTTTCCCTTGGATCCTTCAGCTGAGAAGAGAGGGGGGGTCTGCTGCATGGGCAACAGCAGACCCTCCATATCACCCTGCCCAGGCTCTGTAGCTTCAGCTTCACTGGAGAGGACACTCCAGCGTCATCGCAAGATGTCGATTCAACACGGGAGGAGACAGATACCGTGTCACTCCCGAGTCGGACTGCACAGCCATTCTCGGTGGTGCAGATAGACTCTTAAGAAGCTACACCATCATCTCTCGAGGCTCTGTAGCTTCAGCTTCACTGGAGAGGACACTCCAGCATCATCACAAGATGTCGATTCAACACGGGAGGAGACAGATACCGTGTCACTCCCGAGTCGGACTGCACAGCCATTCTCGGCGGTGCAGATAGACTCTTAAGAAGCTACACCATCATCTCTCGAGGCTCTGTAGCTTCAGCTTCACTGGAGAGGACACTCCAGCGTCATCGCAAGATGTCGATTCAACACGGGAGGAGACAGATACCGTGTCACTCCCGAGTCGGACTGCACAACCATTCTCGGCGGTGCAGATAGACTCTTAAGAAGCTACACCATCGTCTCTCGAGACGGACGGCTGCCGACGACGACGAATTATTGTATTATTTTTCATATGAACAACTGTAAACCTGCCTTTGCTCTACCCTGTACATGTTATTTGCCTTTTAAACTCTTTATTGCCCTTTTTTGTATTTTCCATGCTTTTGTCTCTCCAGGTTTGTCTGATGTTTGTTCCTGAACTGTATTTCTCTTCATAAATTCCTTCTTAAACTGTGTCTAATCAGCTGTTAAACCCAATTATTATATTTTTCATTTCTAGAATTTTAAATATTTTTATAGCTTTCAATTCCCTGTTGAAATTTTTTATTTTACCTTTTAATTCCTTGAGCATATGAAACTTAGTTATTTTTAAGCTTATGTCTGATAACTCCATTTTTTATATCTCCTGTGTATTTGTTTCTAGTATCTGCTTTTTTTCTTTCTCTTTTGTCATATCATATCTTCTCATTTCCCTTGTTATTATTATAAAGATATTTTGAGGCTTTGGATCATAGTATTCTTCTTGAGAGATGATTTTTGTTGTTGTTGTTATTGTTGTTTCTGGTAAGAAGCTAGGCTACGACTATTACCAATCTAAAATCATTTAATTTATTCAAAGTTGGGTTTTAATTCTGGTAAGGTATAACCTATTTCCAGGTTATCTTTACTCCTAGAACAAAGATCTTCTCGTTCTCACACCAGAGCCTGGGTTATTGCTACAACATTGCCTCTTCGGTGGACTTTGAGAATCTCAAAAGCTTTGCACAACTTCTCAGCCTCTTGGCCACTGCTTTTAGAATTGGCAAACACCTTGACAGGAAAAGCCAAACAAATGCTAGACTCAATTCTCTAGCTTTGTTTTTCCTCTGCACTTGCATCTATGAAACTCTATTTTCTTGAGAGCTTTTTAAATTTTTCTGCTATAGTTAAAAAATGTGTTGTCTTAATAAGTTGTTCTCAGCAGGAAGGTTTATCCTAAACAACCTAGACTGCCACTGTAGGCAGTGTAAATTCCTCTAATCCCTTACCAATTTTATTGTGATAGCCTCTTAGCTATTCTTCCTGTTTCACCCCTGACTTGTTTCTGTCTTTTCACAACATAACAGTCAGAGGGACCATTTTAAGCATTTGTCACATTATCTCATTCTTTTGCTCAAAAATCTGCTAATGATTTCCTATCTCACTAAAACGCAAAAACTCTTGATGACCTACAAGGTCCTCTATGATTGGCTCTTTGTAAGGGAACAGCCTTATCAAAAGAAAACTGGTAAGACAAAATAGAATTTTAACTAAAAGTCATTAATGGAGATAAAGAATGACATTACTCATGATAATAAAGGAGTCATCCTTCAGAAAGATGTAACAATCATGGACTTGTATGTCTCCAGCATCATAGCTTCAAAATATTTCAAGCAAAACAGTACAGACTACAAATAAAAGTAGACAAATCCACATCCTCAGGGCTATATTTTAACACATTTCCTTCAGAAATTTATAGATCAAGCAGGCAAAACATTAACATTAATATAAAAGCTTTGATCTAATAGATACATAGAAAACAGGGCATACATATAATAATGTTCAAAGACATTGTCCATATACTATGCCACAGGCAAATCTCAAAAAAAAAAAAAATCATAGAACAAATATCTTGCCTATCTCTGACCATAATGCAATTAAGTTTGAATGCAATATATATCCTTTCTTAGGTATATTGAAAAAATTTTAAATATGCCCTTAAATATTTTTACCTAAGGCATTAATCACCTGTGAATTTCAAAATATTTGAAACCAGCATTTCTGAAAATACTGGGGTTAAGATTTCAAGAAACTAGAAAGAGAATAACAGAGTAAATCCAATGAAAGACATATAAGTAATAAGAACAGATACTAATGAAGTGAAAAAATATTAATGAGAATTGACAGAACCAAAATCTGATTTCTAGCAAGATAGATGGGGGGTGGGGTGCAGTGGAGAGAGAATGAACGAGGGCAAGCAGTTGTATAGAGTAGTTTTGCCAAATCTTTAATGAATAAATAATCTCTGTTCAATACAAACTGTTTCAAAGAATAGAAAAGAGGAAAAGCTACCTATAACATTTGCAGTCCAGTCAGGAAATAGAAACCATGCAGTAGGAGGATTAATATAAAGAATTATTAATTATTCATGAGATATTTACTAAAGGGAATCTTTAAAACTACCAAGGGGGAGTATCCAAAGAAAGAACAAACTTGCTAACGTTGGGGAAGGGACCTTCCCCAAGACTGGGATTCAGATGTCATGAAAAAGAAGTCATTGCAGTCCACTGAATGGAGGTCAGGTTTGCTGGGTTGATCTGGGTCAGAGCTGGCTCACAGATGGCAGGCCTAGGATACCTCTGATCTTAGGGGTTGAGGTGCTCAATGACCTCACTAGGAAGCATCCCATGACAGGTGCCCCTAAACTCTCTGGGAAGCTGGCCAGGATGCCTGACAACTCAGCAGTAACCTGCCCAGTGGGGTGGCTGCTGCACTTTCTGGAATCCACTTCACATCAGAGGGGAGAGGTTTCTGAAATTCTTTGGGTTTACAGAGTACCCACTGAGCAGCACCATAGCAAAAAGGAAGAAAAGCAAACGAACCCAGAAGGACAGAGGTTTAAAACTGCTCATTGCCACTTTAGCTGTATTATCAGTTCTTTAGCTGTATTCAGTTCTTTACTGAAAAACAGTAGTAGAGTAGATAAACTAAAATATATTTATAAAACAGTTCAATATAGGGTTAAAAAAAACTAATCCTACATGTATCAACATAGACATATCTCAAAATATAATTTTCAGTGAAAATTGAAGAAATATACTGTATTATATAATTTGTAATAAACTTAAGATATATAAAACCATACAAATGTATAGTATATGTGGGAATGTATCAAATTCAGAACATAGGTTATATTTCAGAAGAGTAAAAAGAGAATAGGACTGGGAAGAAGCACGCTGGGGAATTTAATTATTTCAGTAATATTTTAAAATGGGAAATGACTGAATAGAGTTGCATCGTGTGCACCCATGTTTTTATAATATTATTCTTTATAATTTTCTATATTTTTCACATTTTATAAGAAATATTTTTACAAGAAAAAATAGGTATAATCTGCATTATTTGTCTCCCACAAAAGATATTTTATAGGTAGTCATGAGCATTATTGTTTCAAGAAAGTCATTCCTATAGGGATAAAAAGTGCTTTGATGGGGTGGGGGAGTATGACTGTGGGAGAAGGGGTAAGCTGGGTGAGGGGGAGCAATGGGGGAAAAATAGGACAACTGTAATTGAAAAACAATAATTAAAAAAAAAAGTGCTTTGAGAGTTTCCCAACCTATGTTCTAGAGGATTCTACTAGGTATCCTGTGAGGAAAAAAAAAACCTCCATGCTTAAACAAGATGACTCTACTGGTTACTATCGACAGGGTGGGGCAAAAGTAGATTTTCAGTTGTGAGTTTGCAAAACACAAGAATTTATTCTTGTATTATTATTTATTCTTGTACTATATATTTTTCCATATGAACAACTGTAAACCTGCTTTTACCTACCCAGATGTTTTTTTAATATTATACTCGTTGATATTTTACTGAACCCTATACCATGTAGCACATTTTAGATTAAGTGCCAGTTTGCTCAAATAAACCATGGTTATGACATACGTAATTCAGTCACTAAATATATGAGAAAGACAGAACTTTGTTATTAAAGAAATCATTCTTTGTTTAAGCTGATTCTAATTTCTCTAATGATAAGTACAGTTCTCCCTGTGTTTGATTTTTCTGTCAAACCTTATCAGCTCATTTGTGATACATTAGTTCAAGGTTGTATTTTCAACTGAAGAACCATGGGCAGTAGAAAATATTACAAAAGGAAAACGGTATGACCAATATGTCCATTCCAATCCCACCAATTTTTCTGATTCTACGCAACCTCAATCAGTTGTAACACCCTCTAAAATCCACTAAAATAGTGGTTTTCCAGTTCAAAGCATCAAAACCTACAAAAACTTATGTTTGAGGCAGTGATTGACAATACTTTTGGGGGTGGGGATTAGGAAATTGCAGCTAATTCTTCACTATTTCTTCTTATGGGCGTCCTCATGATTGAAAAAAATGAACTTAGAGTTTGTAAATATCACTTGTCTCATCAGAATATTTGATTCTTAAATGAGTCAAGGAATTCACAAAAGCCATCTAAATAAAAATATATATCAGGTCACTGGCTGGTACCATTTAGTGTAATTTGCTGACCTTAATAATTGTCAGTTTTTCTATAAACATGTAAATTCCAGTGTAATCTTAATTTGTAACATTACCAGAAAAGCTTGGCAGGGACGACTTATTCAAAAATTGAAAATTGGCACTACACTTAAGCTTTGAAAAAGGATTATCTATTCTCCTTTAAAGTTCTGTCTTTCACATATGACATTGATACTCCTCTTCTAGTGTCAGAAAAATGTTCATTCATTCATTTAGTCAACAAAGACTTTTTTTTTAATATGCCAGGTACTGAATAGCTTTAAGCAAATGTTGGCCAATTCAACTCCTCTATAAAAATGGCCAATGAGATTACAAAAACAGCTGTATGACCTTGGAATGGTGTTGTCCCTTCATTCAATAAATATTTATTGGGCAATGGCTATATGCCAAACATTGGTCTAGGCACTGATGATTATAACAGAGGTAAACAAGAGGAACATTAGCTAAGTAATTATGATAAAGTACAATGACTATAACTATAGGAGAAATACAGGTTAATCTTGCAGACATTAACTGGTCCTTGTTTATTTATTTTACAAATATTGTTCTAGGAACTGGAGGTACAGCAAGAAACAAGTCAAAGTGTCTGTTCTCACAGAGCTTCCACGCTTATGGAGGTCAAATCTGCAACCCTGGTCCTTATCAGTACCATGCACCAAACTGGTATTCTCCAAGGGTGGAACTCATACCACAGTGAAGTATGAAATTATGTAGGTTGTACACAGACTAATACAATATTAGTTATCATTTGTATTTATGATTATATTTTATTTATGGCTCATGATACAGGGCTTCCATTTGTGTTAGTATAGATAATGTCTTCCTAATTGGATTTATTTAATTTTAAAAAACTAAGTTTAGTCAAAGAAAAGTTCTTAGTAAGTAAAAATAGATTGTATGTAGACTTGGAAGAAATGTTACAGTGATGTACATACTACAAAAAAAAAAAAAGGAAAACAGCTTTCACCTAAAATAAGATGTTCAAGTATCAACAGTGTCATACCATTGCCCAAATTCTCAAGATAAATTTTTCATTATTTTGAAGTTTCGTAACTCTATAATATAAACTTAATTCAAGGGAAGAGGAAGAAAACAGATTTAAAACATTCTTTATGCCACACTTCCATAAACTACTTGAAAGCAGGGAAAATCTTATCTTATTCATAGTTCTCAACATAGTGTCCTGTACTTGGTAGGTGCTCAGTGAAGGAATGAGAGAATTAATTAATCAAGTGCAAAATGCTCAATCGCACCATTCAAACTACAGTGAATTCTCTGGCCTGACTGAATGTAATTAGCCATAGGTCATGAGAAAAGGAACAGTCTCCCCAAACTAGTCTACAAGAACAAGTTTGGACTCTGTCCTGAAGATTTGAGATCTGCCTTTTTAATAGAAGGAACATGAAAGATTAACCTTTCTGTCATGTAAGTATAGACCAATCGGTACAGCTTGCCTGTGTCAGTGCCATGGAAGAACAGAGATGATGAAAAACCCTCACCAAGTTATATGCATTTTTTAGAGGACTAATTAAATTAAGACCCCATGAAGTATTCTTTTACTACCACCATGGTCTTCGTATTATGTTAACAAGCCAAAGAGAACCCACAGAAACTATAAATTACAGGTCTCTTTAAACGTATAGAAACTTAAAAAAGGGGAGGACAACCTTTGAAAAGTTCCATCCTGACAATTTTATGTATAAGAAAAAATATCAAAATGCTAAAACCTTCCATTTTTTCTGCAGCTTAAGATTAAAATTTTATTTCCCTAATTTCAAAATGTTAATTCCTGCCATCTTCAGCTACTGAGGGGACCGTTTGTTTTCTATTTTGAGACTTTGAAGTATTAAAAGTTGTTAAATTTTTTGGTAACAGAAAATCTCGAGAAATAGTTTAAGTCAAAAACCTAAATATTATTTTATAATGAACAGCCCATATTTTTGTTTTTTTGCTGTGACAATTTAAAGAACAATTCTACAATCGGCAATCTGTCACACTTACATCACTTTAACCAGGAATTAATTCTCTTTTCCTTCCCAAACTGGGATTGTCTCACAGTGACCAACATACAAAGTTAATATCCTGGTTCTGTTGATGTCATTCTTGGGTTTCCTTGTCAACTGTCATGAGAAATTTTCTCACTAGGCAGGTTGGCAGATGCCCACTGCCAAGTTCTCTTGCCTCATTAGACCAATTTCATAAGCCTTTCTGAATCTATTCGGTAGAAATGGGACCCAGACATCCATGTCTGAAATGAAATTTTCCCAGCAGTAATACCTCAAACAGCAGACAACCTTTTGCTTTCTCTTTTTCTTGGCTATAGTGTGAATTGAGGAAAATAGGATGAAGGTGGACAGCTCAGCTTTTGAACTCTCCATTCTCCAAGAAACATGCATATAGTCTCCTCAGTATGAAAAATTGCTGGGAGCAGGATTCAGTCCCTGCTCCTCCCTAAGTTTACTGTAAATAGCTTGACAAGGAAATGGCTTTTTTCCCCTCTTGCTAATACATCTTCAAAATACACTGTGTCTAGATCCACTTCGAAGTAGTTGATATGTCAGTCCTTTGACTAACCTTGCAAATCAATCAAAGAGTCTACCATTTCTCTGTAACTAAACAAATGGTTTCTTAGTGCTGACTGACACTTCCATGATAAAAGATCCTTTACAGAACATGCATTTTGTTTTCCCTACCTTTCCCTGGTAATCCTAAATCCTCTTAAGAGAAGACAATTATCTATTGTCCAATGAGCATGTAAAAGTAAAATGCCAAATGTGGTGTCCAAAAATAAAAAAAACATATGCATAGTACAAGTTGATTTACATGTGTGTAAATACAACACATGTGCATGCTTTCTTTCCAAAGACCAAAGCAAAGATTATTAATTCATTTACTTATTTGAATATTTACATTCACACTTTTGTTTGGGGGCATGTCAAGTAAGAGATTAGAAGGCAATTTTCACTCAACAGCCCCAAAGAAGCAGGATGTTATTTTGTGAAAATTATTTAATTGTTCTTCATAGTCTTTTTATTTCAATTGGCATTTAGAGAACTAGTCACACAAGCTTCTCTGTACCTTCCTGCATGATACCGTTTCTTCCTGTTCTCCTTATCTGTACCTGCGAGGATGCACAGCTTTCTCTTTTTTCTTTCTTGTGGGTTTGTGCAGTTTCTTGAT
Organism: Furipterus horrens; assembly: GCF_987537825.1. Taxonomy (NCBI): domain Eukaryota; kingdom Metazoa; phylum Chordata; class Mammalia; order Chiroptera; family Furipteridae; genus Furipterus; species Furipterus horrens. Next base: position 42,914,477 of record NW_028327171.1, read on the forward strand.
GTTTGTGACAGGCCACCATAGGGGAAGCTTTTATCACCGTGGGGTTTGGAGGCCTCAGTAAATTGAAAATTGCAAATGAAATCCACTGGGCTTGAATTCATCAGCTATTATGTCAGATGACCTTTGGCAGCTGCTGATAAAAATGAGAGAATGTTAGCTCTGATCCAATTTTCAGCACTAACCATTCCTTTTCAAATCCATTCACAGTCAGGCAGCAGACACATGGGAAGTGAAAATGATAGGGTTTCAAGAGAACAGCATTGTGTTGCAGATTAAGATTTTCTCCCTCTATTTCTAGAGGTCGGCCCCCAAGCCCCTGTCTGGTATCTACCTATTGTCCAATCAGTTTCAATATCTGCTTCAGAGGACATGTTAGCCATCCTTACAGATAAGTGCTTACAGGAGAGAATGTTGGACTTAATAGTTTTGCTTAGGAGGCATCAAGGGTTGCAGTGTAGCAATATTGACTGGCACATGTTAGTTTAATCTGACATTCTAAGGAATGTGACACTAGATTCTTTCAGAGTTGTTGATCTCTAGGTGATTTTTGCTACCAGCTCTGGTTTTATAAAATTTCTTTTTGCACAACTATTTATATTCATGAGTCAGAGATATTCTAAAATGTCTATCATAGCCAGGCAAAGGCACTCTAAGCTTGTCTAAATAATGTACAAATGCCAAAATTATGAAACTGGGAGTCAATTGACTTGTGCGTTCCGTTCTTGCAATCCAGTTAGAGGTAAATGTCATCACTAATATTTCAGGTGCTAGATTATCCTGAAATAAATGAGTTCCTACAGACTTGTAGGTTCCTCATTAAATGTAATAGATTTTTATCATGCAGGGGGAAAAATTAGACTTGTTATTTTCCATTGAGGTAGCATGAACCAGCAAAATAACACTATGTATGGTTGAGTCATCGGTATGGTTTTTCACCTCTGAAATACAGCAGCCTTCTGAAAACAACAACAAAAAACTAAAATTAATATTTTTTTCCTCATTTGATTGTTCAGTAAAGAAAAATTCTCTTTCAATCTTTTGAAAGTTGAAAGTGCTGCATTTATTGAAGGAATAGTACTAAACAAATGAAAAGTCAAAATCAAATTATTGAAATCTACATATCATTATAAACCTTTTCCAAAAAAATCTAATAAAATGAAAAATACTAAACCTGTACCCATCTAGATTTTGTTGTTATGCAGATTTACTTTCCTGTTTTCCCTTGACACTGTATTGGCTAACATTATATGAAAACAGGTGTTTATGTTTTAATAGGGTTGCCAAGATATTTTCATGGCATAGCAGTTGCTTTCTTTCTGATATACAGTCTACAACATATGCAGCTATAAAGAGGTTTAGATGACTCTTCTAAGTGTCACTCCTTGGGGGAGTAGGTGCAGAGGCAAGGGGGAAAGGAATATGGTTCTATAGGCTTCCTTTATAAGGAAAACAAAGTAAGCACATACATATCTATAGGATATATATTATCCATATAGTATATCTTACTTTTAAAAAGTAATTACTTAAAATTAGTATCTCACTGTTGTTTTCCCTACCTTTTCCTGGTAATCTTAAGTCCTTTTAAGAGAAGATAATTATCTGTTGTCCAACGAGTATGTATAAATAAAATGTCAAATGTTGTGTCCCAAAAATATCCATATGCATAATAAAAGTCGATTATTACTGAATAACATTTTTAAAGATTTTACTTATTTATTTTTAGAGAGAGGAGAAGGGAGGGAGAAAGAAAGGGAGAAAAACATTGATGTGTGAGAGAAACATAGACCAGTTGCCTCTCACGCACCCCCAACCAGGGACCTGGCCCACAACCCAGGCATGTGCCCTGACCGGGAATTGAACTGGCAACCCTTTGCTCTGTGGATGACACCCAGCCCATTGAGCCACACCAGTCAGTGCTGAATAACATTTCAAAGGACTCAAAATCAAGTTGTAAGCAATGATTGGATCTAAAATGAAGAGGGACCATCCAACCAAAAGGTATGGATTTGGGGCTGCCTTTGATATCCCCAGATGATTGACTTTCTAGACTTTTATTTTTTAACCAAAGAAGGCAGGCATTTTAGACTCGCAGATTTAGAAAGACTTAATACATGATTTCCTGGCCCTACCCACCTCTGTCCATTTGTACCCCAGGGAAGTGATGACCTGATGACCTGTGTGGCTCTGTAAAAACATCTCTGCAACTCTGAGTGATTTAGCTAAACCACCCTTCTGACAATGCAAGTGTGCCAGCATCCATGTTTATGTAGCAGGACCTGTTTCTCTGAGTTATAGTTTCCTCAAACCTTTAGGTTTTGCAATGAATACATCCACTACTTCTAAAGAAGCAAATGATTTAAGAATGAGCATGTTTTAAGGGACTGCAACTGTGACAGGTCTAAGCTATTCAGCTTGGACACAGTCAGCTAACAAGTCCCTGCCAGAAGAAATAGCAGCACCCACACTTGGCTGGGCCCTAGGGCCTGGCTTTCAGCCACTGTGATCTGCATGCTCAGATGGATGGAGCAATTAGATAGGCCTGTTAAGTCTTATGTCTTCATTATTGATTTATACTATGAACTCAGCATGATTATTGAACCAGACCAGCCAGTGAAACAATTGAGTTATTGATCTATACATAGGTGTATATTTCCAATTTAAATTTTGGGAGGAAATACATGACCTACCATTATTTCTAAGATTTTATCCAAGGGCTTCAACAGAAATTTGGGTAATTTATTGTTCCCACCTCCTGCCTTTTCATTGCCATTTCTTCTATAGAAACACTATCCAATAGATCTATGATGGAAATGTTCTCTGCACTGTCCTATGCTAGCCACAAGTGACTATTAATAGTGATGTGTGTCTGAGAATCTATATTTGTATTTAATTTTAATTTTACTAGCCACATGTGGCTGGTGGCTACTATACTGGACAGGGCAGCAGCTCTGTAGCATACTAAACTTTTGTCCTCCCTTCCTCGATCATACTTGTCAAAATTCCACTCCTGTTTCAAGACCCTGTTTAAATACTACATCTCTTATAAAGCATTTATTCACTTTTCACACCTTTACATTTCCCTGTCTCTCTTTGAATACATATCATTTTGTACCTTGATCATTTTCTGCCTTACATTGTAATTACCTGCTCTCCTATGCTACAAGCTGCTTGAGGACAGGGACTCTATCCACCAGTGATGTGCTTGCTGTAGGAAACATTTGAGGAATTAAACTGAGCTGTAGGTTTTATAGAAAGAGAAGACATTATTTTGTTTTGTTTTGTTTTTGTGTGTGTGTGTGTGTACACGCTAATTAGAGAGCACCAACTCTTTGTCATTCTTCTTTTCATGCCCTCTTTTTCAAATGAATTTAGGAGAAGCCCTATTATTTTCCTTTCCTGATTTGTCTATTAGCACTGAAGTGGAAGTATAAAGCAAAACTGTTTTATTTTCTTCTTTTGAGGATAGAAAACTTGGGGAAACTTCTTCCTATCATTATAGGCAACACCACAATGCTATACATGTAGGAAAAACTCAGTATATACTACCTGAGTCAATGAATAAATGAATAAGAATTATTATCCAAGTTTCAAATATATTTAAGTCCCTGTACATGGAGTTGTACTTATATTGGCTTCTACTATTATTATTTTTTTCTAGAATATCCATATAAAATTCTACTCAATAACAGACTTTAAGAACTGTTCTATATGTTGATTGTGGTAATCATTATACAACTGAATATGTCTGCCAAAACTCAGAACTGTATACTTATGAGGGTAATTTTTACTACATGTAAATTCTTCAAAGATGAATAAAAACACTATGTAATTTAGTGTATGCTTATAGTTTTTAAGTTGCCCTGGCTGGTTTAGCTCAGTGGATTGAGCGTCAGCCTGCGAGCTAAGTGTCGCTGGTTCGATCTTCCAGTCAGGGTACATCAGAGAAGGAAAACTCTGACTCCAAAAAACCTCCACTGCCTTGCGGCATACCTCTTCAGGGGAAAGGCTAAGGGAGTAAACCCCGACAGAAAATCCGGAGCCGGAGTCCCTAAGGCGGTTTGACGTTGTAGTCAACACCGGCAACTCCTGCGGCGCACCTGAAGCCAAGCTGTATCGACTCCGTCTTTCCCTTGGACCCTTCAGCTGCGAAGAGAGGGGGGGTCTGCTGCATGGGCAACAGCAGACCCTCCATAGTACCCTGCCCAGGCTCTGTAGCTTCAGCGTCATCACAAGATGTCGATTCAACATGGGAGACAGATACCATGTCACTCCCGAGTCGGACTGCACAGCCATTCTCGGCGGTGCAGATAGACTCTTAAGAAGCTACACCATCGTCTCTCGAGACGGACGGCTGCCGACGATAGTTTTTAAGTTGTTGTTTAGTATGTAGTACTAAATTAGTGAATTTATATAATACTAATTCTACTTACTTGTGTTTTTCTGTGATACCGTATAACAAGTAATTGGCTTTTGGGGAATAGTGAGGTTAATCTAATACAATTGTGCTGTGATTAAAAGTTAGAAGATTTTGTTTTAAAAAACAATTCTTCCACTTACTAATTAGAAATATGACTGGTAATTACCACATTATATTTTAATAGCTTACATTTATTGAATACATGCTATAAGACAGACATGTTCTCAGAACTCTATTTAAATTAACTCATGTAATCCTCCATCATCCCTTATAATGTCAATATTATTATTTCCACTTTAAAGATGAGGAAACAAAGGCACAAGATTAAGTAACTTGGCAAAGGTCACACAGCAATTAAAAGTGGCACTTGGCCATAGGAGATTCTCCATAATTTTTGGTACATCTGAATATTAGCACAGTAGAGACAGGAGACAGGTTTAAGCAGCACATGCTGGCTCTTGCCACCTTACCATCACTATCACTAAACTTGTAGCCTTTTCGGTAAAGAATTAACATACCATTTTCTTTCCATCTCACAGGGAAGGCTACTATAAGGGTCAAATGGATATTCATATGAAAATGTAAATCCATCTTGACTATTTGTGCTTAGTCCTTGTGCTTGGAGTTTTACGTTAAGATTGCATAGGAAAGTTATCAACCCCAAATATGCCTCATTTGCTGACAAAAGGTCCTCCTCACTCCCATTTTCACAGTCAGTCATGATCACACTCAAAGAAACCCAAGGAAATGAACAATAAAGATTTCAGCCAGCTGACACCTAATTATACAGTGGAGCCCTTTGTGCCATTTTTCCTTTGTGAAAAATCTGGGAAAGAGGAAAAGGAAGAGCAGATTAGAAGAGAAGGAAGTGGAGGTTGAAGGAAAAGGTGGGAGAATCTGCCAGAACTCACCATTTCAGCACTTCCCTATGCCCTCTTCCCTTCACCTCAGCTGGGCGCTGTCAGACTCACAAGATGCTGGCCACTGAGTGACTTCCTAGTGTAAAACTTTTTTAAAGAATATTAAAATACTTCATATCAGAGCACTTTCAAATTGTTTCTCATTCCCTTAAAGATATACATGGAATATGTGGGGCTTTTTAAAATGATGTTAAATTATTCTACCTAGTATTACTTTAGACATTTTATATCTATTCATGGTCTGTGAATATATTACTTTAACAGGATCACATGTCCATGCACTTAAGTTTGTTAGTCTTTATAGTCCCAAAATTATGGCCAGATTTACAACTATAAATCAAACTTTACTACCAACATGTTGTATTAATTTCCATTTCATAAAAGCAATTATTCAGATGAATAAGAGCCAGTGGATTTAAAGAGTTTAGGTTAGGCAGAGACTTTAAAGAAGTAAAACTGATTATACTAAAATATAAAATACTTACTGTAATTTTTTATACTTCTTATGGAAATAGCCTCCTGAGGATATACATTTTTTAAGTTGGGGAAGGAGAGAAGCTTTCAGAGTCAGAAGAAAATTGTTTTAGTTAAGCTGGCCAATGACTATTAAGTATGATTCAAGTCTAAAGCTGACATTAGCCATGACTTTTGATTGTGAATAATAATAATGATAATAACTTTTATTTTTAAGTATTTATCATGTGCAAATGTAATGCAAGGTATATAACACTAGGCGGTACAATCAGCCCCCAAATCTCATTCTTTTAAAAAAATATCTGATAGATATCAGTAGCATCTGGTATGGGTCAGGTAGCTCTTTGTGGCCTTCTTCTAAGTGATCATTCAATTAAACATTTCTTCCCATTGTGCAAATTTGCCATCTCAAGATCTCTCACTTCTAGTAATGTGGGTGAAGTATAAACTCTTATCTGCTCCAGCCAACAAATGACATATCACTTCTCTACATTCTGTTGGTGAGACTTAGTCATATGACTTTACCTAGATTCTCAGGGAGCTGGAAAATATAGTTTAACTCCATGCCAAGCATGGCAAACCCATAACGTTGCGTCTGCCACAGCCAGGTACTGTGCTTTACGTATATTCATTTACTTTTTATAAGAACCCTGGAAGGTAGATGCAGAAAGTTTACATAAACCCAAGATACACAGTTTTTGAATGATGAAACCAAGATTTAAATCTATCAAACACAGCCTGTCTTTAATAAATTAATTTTTAATGAACATGCAAAGAATATATATAAATGGACAAAGAATGGGTAAAATTTAAAAAAAAACAGAGCTAGCAACTTTGTTATGAGAAATGTTCAGGTTCAAAATAATTAAAGAAATGAAAATTTAAAAAGGAAAAAATTTACCTATGAAATTAAGAACAGGAACAAAAAGTTTAATGCTATACCCAATGCTGAAAAGGGAATGATAGAAAAATATACTGAGAGAAGTGTCACTGAAGTATTAATAGTGGTTGTTTTATGGTGTTGTATTTAGGGGTGCTATTTCTCACTGATTTACATTTAAAAGTTATTTCATTCTATAAAACACATACACACAGGTATATGAGGTCTGCCCAAAAGGTATCCAGCCATGTAATATGAAAAATAGAGACATCTGTTGAAAAAGCTACAAGATACAAGGAACATTGTACATAGGACAATGACACCTTAGTCCCCTTTAAAGTAGGCACCTTGGGACCTCACACAATTCTTCTAGTCACCATCAGCTGCCCTCTCATATTTTCCTAAATCTCATCAATGGTCTGAAACCTCTTCCCTTTCAAAGGTGATTTTAGTTGTTGGAAAAGCCAGAAGTCACAGGTCGCCAAATCTGGGCTGTAGTGGGGCTGAGTCACCTGGATGATTTGCTTTTTTGCCAAAAACTCTGCATGAGACATGATGCATGAGTGGGCACATTGCCATAATGAAATTGCCAGCTGCCCATAGCTGCGGCCTTTTCAATCATCTGAGTAGTTTCCATGCAGGAATGTTCAAGCCTAGCACAAAATTTAATGCAGATTTGCTGCTGTACTTGCGCATTTTGAATGCAACAGCCACACAGTACACATGCTCACTCAACAGTGTCTACTGCGCCCACTGACTAGTACAGTGAAGTAGTCATTATTCATGCATGTGCATTTCAGTCCACTCTCTTTGGCTGCCAGGCTACATTGATGTCACACAAACCATTCTTATTATATTAACAATGGTTGGGCTTTTTCTGAACAGACCTTGTTGTATGCACACACATATATATACACAGACTCTCAGCATATAACTGCTTTGCAAGAAATTCCAGTTCGGGCTTTGACTGGGTGAGAAATCTATGGTTAGCCCACACTTTAAACAAGAACTCTGCCCATATGACTGAACATAGTAGCTTAAAGAAATATGGAGTGCCCTGACTTGTGTGGCTCAGCGGGATGGGCACATGCCTGGGTTGCAGGCCAGGTCCCCGGTTGCGGGTGTGTGAGAGGCAACAGATTGCTGTTTCTCTCACACATCAATGTTTCTCTCTCTCCTTCTCTCTCTCTTCCCCTCTCTCAAAAGTAAATAAACTCTTTTTTAAAAAAGAAATAAATATGGAGACATGCTTGGTCCTAAAAACTTTCACCATCTCAAAACAAAAATGTATTTCTGTTATGATTGTGAAAGAATGGGACTGATTTATTCTGTCGCTTATAGAATCTGTCAACATTTTATGGTCACTCATGGAACTTGTGTTTTTTAAAAAAATTAATTTCTATAAAGAAAGATTGGCTTTGTTATTCATGAAACCATCAGAACATTAGTGAAGAGAGAACATTATCACATAATAAAAATAAACCATCATGGGTTGCCTAATAGTAGAAAGCATGAAGACTAGATCCTGAAAAACAGGATGGGGTGGGTGGCTGAGGATGGAATGTGTTTACAATGCTTATGTTTCTAACCATTTGGGGAAATACATTTTCAATTCAACAACCAACTCAGATACAACTCCTTTATCCCCAAAGGAAGCCTTCTCCCTCCTCGCTCCTTCATCACGACAGCATGTCAGCAACACAGAGTCAAGACACTTATTTAAAGATAAATCTTTTCTCCTGTTTTCTATATTAGAAAAGATAAAACTTTCATGAAAGTCAATTGATAAATAGTTGATCCTGTAAATGAATTTTGAGATTCAATTAACAAAGTCCATAAATAATCTGTAAATAGTAAAATGTCCCAAAGTCAGAAAGTGACTAAAGTTAGTATAGATCAATATAATACCAGAAGAATGGGGGGAAAGCAAAATAAAACGTAAATATGTATATATATATTATGACCAGGAAGAAAATAAAAATCTAATTTGGATAATATTTCCCGATCAAAACACACCATGAAGTTCTACCTTTAAGACTCATTTCACTAAATCTAAATAATGGGTTTGCCTTGCTAAATACATAGGGTTCTCAAAAGCAAGCTTCCAGGTTTGCATTAGTCAAAGAAACTGTTAGCAACATGGTCAGTTATTACAGCATCATTTTAATATTTTAATAAAATATTTCCCAAAGTATAGTTTATATAGTACCGATTTTCAGATATGATAATATTATACAAGTGAAGATCCTGTGTGCATAAAACAAATTATAAAAAGATTTATTTATGATAAAACTTATCAGACCTCTTAATACTAGTACTATGGATCTGCAGTGCATAGGGGGAAGAGGGAAATAAAATGTTTGGCATTTCACCAAGGGACCCTTTTTTTGCCATAAAATGCATTGAGGGACCAATGTCTTTTAGATAACCCTTTGGAAGCACTGAGTTGATACCACTGCTCTCCAAAAACAGAGGCCTTTTTCTTTAGTTGTGAATGGGAGGATTATGCACTGGTAAGGAGTATGGACCCTGGAGCCAGACTGCTGGAGTTTAAACTCTGTGACTTGATGTGGACTCTGGACATGTTACTGGACCTCTCCTTGCTTGTTTCATCACTTCTAGGGCAGGCATAATGGAAGTACCTAACTAAGAGAAAGTTGTGAGCATTAAGTAAATTGATACATTTAAAGTCCCTAGAACATTTCTTAGCATACGGTAAACTCTCAATATTAGCTTTTGATTACTAAGGCAAGCAAGCAGTTGTACCAAATAAATATCCTTATTTACTAGGACAACTTTAAATCTATTTTGGGTTACAATATACAGGACATCTTTATTTTGTACGGAGCAGAATCATAGATATGGAGACCATATGGACGGTTATCGGTGGGGGTGGGGGGAGAATGGGAGAAAAGGTATAGGGATCAAGAAGCATAATTGGTAGGAACAGAATAGACAGAGGGATGTTAAGAATAGTAAAGGAAATGGAGAAGCCAAAGAACTTAGATGCATGACCCATGGACATTAACTAAGGTAGGGGATTGCTGGAGGAAGGGAGGTATCAGGTGCTGGGGGGCAAAGGGGGAAAAATTGGGACAACTGTAATAGCATAAACAATAAAATATACTTAAAAAAATAAATACTTAAGCACTTTATGCTAAAAGGCAGGGTATTGTATATAATACCCTAATTCCACGATTCCGAAAGTGTGTGTAGAGGTGCCCAGAGTGCCATAGTGAACTCATAGGGGGTGCCATGGATATTTTATAATTTTGAGGAAAACACAGACTTGTGCAAACTACCAGCTGTAGGTGGTTTGTAGTTTCAACATTAGATTGCTCTACATTTCTTTCAATGATTTCATATCTTTGCAAAGCTGAGTTTTCAGTGATTGTTTTGATAAAAAGCACGTACCATACAATGTGAAAGAGAAAATAGAGTGATGAGAAGAAATCTGATTCCAAGGATTGAAAAGTTTTGCAGCAGCCAACAGCTGCATGCATCCCATTAGTAATTAATTGTAATTATTTAAGAACAGAATAAAAATATTTTATTTAAATTTATATATATTAAAATAAATAAATAAGTAAATATATATATACATACATCATTATTTTCAAAGGCCATTAAGTTGCCTAAGGGTGGTATGAAAGAAAAAATACCAAGAAAATTTAAGGAACTCTGCCCTACTTTTATATACATGTCAGCCATATGAAAAAAAAAGCCTATATTTAACATAACAAAATGGTAATTATATTAGCACAAGCAGCCAGGAAAATCATTATTATCAAAAGCATTAATTAGTGAGAACGTTACTGTAATTAACATTATCTCCATTTTAATGTAAATACCTGAAAAACTTTAAACAGTATAAAAACTTTAAATCAGGAAAGTCTTGGAAGAAAGTCAAACACTGATTAATAAAACCATTTAAAGAAGTGAGATACTCTGGTTAGTTAAATACTTCTCATTAACAGAATGTTAATGAAAAATCCTTTACCAGCTTACACAAAAGCATGTTGGCCATTCTTCTGTCTTGCTACATACAATTTACTAAATATAATTAAATTTTCTTTTGGTGACTAAGTAACTTAACAAGAGGTTAAATCACTTGCTCAGGGCTACAACCATAATGAGTGGCAGAACTGGCATCTGGAACTAAATGTTCAGGCTCAAGCACTTCAGAGATCAGTAGGGTTCAGTAAATTTGGGAAATACTACACATTATATTCCACCTTACAGAGTTGATGTCCACTGGCATATTAAAGGCTGAAAAAGCCTGAAAGAAAGAAGTTTTTTAAATTTGGTTTCCTCTGCATTTCTGCATGCATTGATCCCAAAATGCTTTTTCACCTAACAGCTATGCTGGAGTGATTAAGAGTGTGAGCTCGGGACTCAGACTGCCCAGTTCCAATTCCAGCTCAACCCTTCAGCCAAGTCACATAACTTTTCTAATCCTCACTTTCATTGGATGAGAAAATGCATGTGGAGCACATACTAAGTGCTCTATAAGTTTACCTAAAAGTGTTAACATTCTTCAGAATTAGTGTTCGTAGAACATAACTTAAAAATGCCATTCTAAGTATTCAGACAAAAGCATTAAAGTGCAGACACAAGTAATTGCTGCAGGTCTGTAACATGCCATTGAGAACACAAAATATATTGTAAGGAATTCGGTAGCACAAGTTTGTGAGAAAAAAAGAAAAGGTTATTTGAAATTGTGGAAAAGTTTGGAGTGTTCAATCAGGGAAGGAAGACCAAGCTGTGTCGCGGTCATTGCTGGGACCAGCAGATGTCTCCCTAACATGTTTGCAGGCACACAGGTGGTCTGTAGAAAGATAAAAGGAATGCTGGTGCTCAAGGCAGATCGAGAAAGGGCAGAGAGAAGGAGGCGCTGGCTAGTGCTGCTCCTCTTACCTTAGTTGATTAAAAAAAAAATCTACTTTTTCATTAATTTAACCCTTTTATTCAACTCACAGAGGAAAATGATGCTCTTCTTAGTGGTTGCTATTTCCAAAGAAAGAGAAATCATGTTCTCTTTCTTTGAAACAGAAAGTGGGAAACTATATAGAGAAAATGCCAATTGGTTTTTCTCTAAAATGAAGGGATGTTCAGTGGAATCATAAAAGACAATACAGAGTAAATATATCAGGCTTCATTTAGGTTGGTAAATTTGAAAATTCCTAGGACAACTAATATTGCCATTGTTCATATATTTGTGTAGCTATTACTTTTCTATACAGCAAAGTATTTTACATACTATTGAAGAACTTTAATTACCTAAAGTCACTTCAATGTGGTCAGTTATAATTTCATCACATTTAAAACAGTGGAACAATGGGAGATTTATTTATATTAATGTACAATTGGGACTCTAATGACCAAATAGATTTTTTTTTCAAAAAAGAATGAAATAGTATGTTTTCTACAGTGTACCTTGGCCACATGCTTTCCTATGATTAAGCTGTCTCTTCAATGCATTAGTCACACAATTTATACCTGGATAGGGTTGTATGGCTTGTCAAAAAACCTTTATGCGACACAGCATTACATAAGTAGGCTGTCTGATATGTTATTCCTTGTTGTAAAAATGTTTCTCTTTCCTGAATGTGATGATGAGCATTTGATCCATTTGTTCATGTCTCTCTGAGGCTGATTTATCAATGTCAATGATACTTAGAGATCTGAGAGTAATTAATGTTGCTTCAAGTAAAGTTAATATGGCAGCCCCACTGAAGGTATCCAAAGAAAACACTGATTCTTGTATGGTTAATATAACTTACTTTGTGACTGAAACTCTAACAAGTCAACCTCAAGAATTCATTATATTTTTATGAACAAATTGGAGAAGGAATATGGAATGCACACAAAAAATATTCCTCCAGTTCAAATGTTACCTTTACACAAAATTAGCTAGCAGATAAGCCATGTAAACCTCACCTCTATCCTTTTTCTTTTCTCTTGTAGTATACAACAGCAATTTAATGATTTATCTTGACAATTTAGAAATTTAAAGTACTATTTGTTGCATGGTTCTGAATTCATCAAAATCATCACATATTATGCCATCCTCTGATAATTCTCTGCTTGGATCAGATGACTCTTAAAACTTTGCCCTTGCAAAGTAGTGGCAGAAAAGAAGCCAGTTCTTTCAGCACGTTCTGTCTGGCTGCCCAGTCCTCTGAACTGAGGCAGGAGATAGGCATTTGGTGAGTGAAGAAGTATCTCCTGGTGGGAGGAGCAGGGAAGTACAAAATGGTGCTGGTGCCAGTACAACCGCACTTAAGCAGAAATTGGAATTTGATGAGATGGCAAGGTGAGAAGAGAGTGCTTGTGTTCATTTTTTTAAACTGGGAAGTTGGTGCTACATGTAAACTATTGTGGAAGTATATTGATACCTATTTAATTTTCATTGAAAAAAAGGTGTGCTTATTGCATTCCTCTTACCAGTAGGTGTTTCAGCATATATTTTGATAGGGCTGAGGAGCTGTGAAAAATTTCTTTCACTCTCCCCGAAAGATCAGTTACTTCCTTCCTTCCTTCCTTCTTTTCTTCCTTCCTTCCTTCCTTCCTTTCATTTCTGTGTTTCAGATTGTTTGTGCTTCAAAAAGTCTCAAGGTATTTCTGGGCTGAGGAAAGTTGGCTGCATACTCAAATTAAAATATATCATTCTTAACTTCCAAAGAAATTTGCATTTATCTGTAGATAAATACAAGAAGTCAGGCCTTCTTTGACACTTAGAAAAAAATAAAGTGACAAAAACTTTCGAAGAGCTGAAAGGGCTCCTGTGGTACTGTGTTGTTACAGCGTATTAATACAGAACACTTCAGAGTCTCAATTTACTTGAGCAGCCCCTGTAAAAATTTATGCCAGAGATTGGGAAAAGGCTTGGCAGCCAGAGAACTAGATGCCAAATGGTTCCTCACTGGCAGTGGCATCTGTATGGGAGGTTGGCCTGCCTCCGGGACTCTTGGCCAACAGCACTGTTGTCTATACAGACGGCTGTGTATCTGTGCAAAAGTCCAATAACTATGTGTGTGTGTTTTGGAAAGCTATTATTTCTGGGCCAAAGATTTCATTTTTGCATCTGTTGGCACCAATTCTATATTCACCACTCCCATTCCCACCCGCTGCTACATTTTAGTTTTCTGATCAAAAACAACACACACAAATGGAAATGCATTAAGAGAAGGAAATGTTACTTAATATTTACCTTAAATACAACAAAATATATAGGTATGGCACTGACATTATTCTAGATGGACTGTCTTCATTTCTATAAGCCATGAATAATGTGAAAATTCCAATATCAATGAAAAATCTCCTTGATCTTAGCAGGATTTTGATAGAACCTAATTATAGAACTATCAAAAGTTACTTTAATTATCAAAAATATAATGGGCCATTAAGAAGTTTAAAGTTAAGTTACTCTTTCCGTGTTTCCAGAGTAACAAAATTATTTTATAATCTTATAAATGTAGATACTTCAATATGATGCTAGGAATTGGCACACATTCAATCAAAGTCCTGCTTTATTGTGCAGGGTTACAGCCTCTCAATCTCTTAAGATTCTGCTACCTCAAAGTTATTTGCTAAGAAGGCACTCCCACACTAATTTAACTGAAGCAACATCTATCAGATGGCGCTTCTACACAAGATGCTGGGGGATACAAAGTCGAATCAGATATCTACCTGAAAAAGTTTGTAACTTTTTTTTTCCATTTTGATGAAGAAAATCCAGAACACTTTTAAACAAGTGACAAGAACACCAGGAAAAAAAGAAACAAAAGCTAAATGAAGGTCAAAGTACCATATGGAATATGCTAGGAATGGGGATAAAATACACAAGTTTATGTATCTTACAGAGACATATCAGTTGAACTCATTGTTTTAAAGCTGGAAGGGACTGTGAAGATCATGTAAATCAATATCCTTCTTCTATATTTTTGATGAGGGAACTGATAGCCAAAGAGAAGTGATTTGATCATGTTCAAACAGTAATTAGTAGGAGGACACAGATCAGGTTCTCTCACGGTGCTACTCCTCATAACCTTAGAGCTATGATACACTTAAAGTGAAATTTGTAGGGAAGTTCTTTCATATGCCATGGCATAATTTCATAAGATAATAAGAGTGAACCAAGAGTAGGGAATTACTGTGGGATGATAATGAGAGTAAGAATAAAGTTACTGCCATTACAAGCAATTCTCTTTGGCCAAAGTGGCTAAGGCATGACACCCAGAAAGATAACTGAAATCAGCCGATGGATGTTGCAGTTAATTGTGCAGAGGCATCTGCCACAACTTTTCTCTTCCTATGGCCTGCAGACATCTTTATGGAGAAAGGTGGTATGTCCAGAAGCTTATATAGATGGCCACTATATCACCTCCAAAATCCCCTTTCTAACTTGGTAGTGGGAAAAATAATATTCTTTTTTGAGCTAAATTAGGCAATCAACATTTGATGGATTGGAGTCATATTGAATTTGATAATCAACACACAAAATCAATTAAAAGAGGCCAGAGGATCTCTAGACTGGAAGGAGGACTTCTGTATAACCTAAAAGAATGAACAGATCTGAAGGAAGAACATGTCAATTAGAAGGGAGTTTTGTCAACTACATAGGCAATGTCTATCCCATAAGCATCCTGGGAAAGGCCCTGACCCAAAGACCCATCTGTATGAATCATGCCTTTTTATTTTTTGTATTTTCTGATGTTTTGACATCTGGAGCCTTGCTGACACTGGAGAGACTAACCCTCCCAGGGCTGGCTAACTCCTAGAGATGGCAAACAACACAAAGTGACTATGACTGTTATAGGCAAGCCAACCAATTCAAAGCCCACCCCCCACATCCTCCCTGTATCTAGCTTTTACACTCTGGGCCACTATCCACCTGCCCTAATCACTCCAGGGGCAGTACCAGACAACTAGAGATAGCCTCTAAACCTCAGAACCTGTTGACATTATTCACACCAAACCAGCTTACCCTGCCTTTCTCATTCCTTCCCTCAAAAACCACAATTCAGGCTTGTCCACATTTTCTCCTCACTCCTTCTGCCTCCTGACCAACTTTGGTGCATCCCTCTGTGGACCCTCGTTAGTGTGCTGTGACTCCTGTTTCTAGGGGCCTTGGAACATAAAAACTTCTTCCTTCCTAACAGTCATTTCTACATTTGTGGGTTTTACCATACCTGATTGAAACAAATCCCAGGTACATTTTGAAACCACCACTTTGGTGCCAGTGGTGTTGAGCTAGCACATCTCTAGTAGCCTGTGTCTTTGAACACTCTAAGGACACAGCTGTCACCCACTGTTTCTTTTCCATTCTCATGAAATATCTGTTGCTCTAATTTAGTATGCCAGGTGACATGTCTATAGGAACAGAAGATTCTGTATCAGTCTCTACCACATTTCTCATTAACAGATAAACAAATTAGGTTTCTAGGTTTCTGTATCAACATTGTGAGCTTATTTAGTTCATTCCCAACCAGCTTTTCATCAGGCTGACATCAGTCTTGTGTGCCTGTGCGATGAGGATCATGGCCTCGAGCCTTGCTTCTCACGGTGTGGTCCCTGGTCCAGCAGCATCAGCGTCACTGGGTAGCCTATTAGAAATGTAAAACTGCACCTCAGGCCCCACTCTAGACCTACTGAATCAGAATCTGTTTTAAAGAACGAAACAGTAAATATTTTAGATTTTATGAGAAATATGGTCAATGATGCAACTACTCAACTCTGACATTTTAGCACAAAAGCAGCCATAGACAATATGGAAACAAATAAGCATGGCTATGTTCCAATAAAACTTATGTATTGACTGAAATTTGAATTTCATGTAATTTCTACATCACAAAAATTTTTTAACCACTTAAAATTGTAAAAACAATTTCTAGCTTCTAAGGTCTTGCAAAAATAGGTGACAGGCAAGATTATCTTACTGGCCATAGTTGGCCTACCCCTGCTCTCGACCATGGAAAATTCAATAGATCGAGTTATTCTATGAAGAGAAACATTCCCTGTTAATCCACCCCCAAATCTCATTTTTTGAGTGATAATTTTCCTATTTAAGTTTTCAGAGATGTTTTACTTTGTTTTTTGTTTTGAGCAAACTAGATAAAACACAATTAAGTTTTTTTAATAATTAAGAATTTAAGACTTTATGGGATCACAGGAATTCTAGAACTTAGATGTAGAAGTTAACTGATTGAAATGTATCATAATCTAGAATATTAGTGTTTTAGTCAAAAGGGCAATTTTTGATTTATTTCATGTGGTTGCCTGGCTTATCTGACCATGAGAAGCAGTGAAAAGTGGTAGACCAGTGACCGTCCTACAGCAATGCACACATATTCAACAAGTATGATCAAAGCTCCTGTAATAAAGTGCAGACAGAAACAGGTGTATAATACCTATCATCTGATTTTTAGTCCATGTTTAGATGTGCCAAATGGCAGAAACATTCTGATCTCTAGGTCCTCTGTCACTATTTGTGCGACAGGGTATCTACGTGGAAGCAGACTCATCACCAGTCAGCCCTGCCACCACCTAGTTCATCTGACCGTCAGCCACAGAAATGGTCTGGCCACCTCCACTGGGTCATTTCTTCCAATGAGATAAGGCAATTCCCAATGCAATTCTACTTAATGATATGAAGTGAGTTGATGAATTCAGAATATCATTTTTACTGCTAGAGTTATTAGATATTTTTCTCAGATTGGATTAACTAAGCAATAAAGCATATAATTCATGATGCTTTAAGTACTGATGTCAGATAACTAAAACTCCCACATCGATGCACCTAAATTTCTAGACACCTATTATAAATAATAGTTTTATAATTTGAAGGAATTCTTACTTTCCAAATTAAATCTTATTACATAAATGTCTAAGTTTATATACTTATCCCCAGTTCTAAAACTTGAATATATGTGAGAATCACCTAGGGATTTTTTTTCTTAAGTCCAGTGCCCAAGACGCTCTTCCCAAGACCTCTCTGTTTAAAAAAAAAAAAAAAAAAAAAAAAAAAATTTCCTCCCAGGTTATCCCAATGTCTGTTGGTTGAAAACTATTGCTTTGGCAGCTACCAAACAAGAGTGATATACTTTTTAATTAAACATAGCTATTTTTTTCAGAAAGTTTTGTAGGACACAGTTTTCATAATTTAAACGTGAATTAGATACACTATTAAAAGAAAAAAAATTTTAATCATTGTGATTCTTCATAGAAACTACTTCCAGAATATTCTTAGGATCAGTGTAGATACAACTGAAGCTATAAGCCTCCTTCTTTACTTTTGCTTTTTTATCTAGACAAATTGGCTCTAGACATTAATTAAACATGATTCAACAAGTACATAAGCCCTAATATCCTAAAAACATGGCAGTTTTATTACTTCTCAACGCTTTCAAAAATTATAATTCCACATACTGCCTCTCTCTGTACTTCTGTCACTTTCATTCTGTTACATGATTAATATCAAATAGATATATAATAAATTATAAAAATAAATTTGCTCTGATGTTATTTTGTTGCTGTGTGTGCTTGGTTTTTTACTATCTCAGTTCCACCAGAAATGGTGTTGTGCTAAATAAACATTATTCAGATCTGTGTCTACATCACCCCAGAAGTGTTTGAAGGCATTCCTTTTTTAAAAAAAGTATATCTTATTGATTATGTTATTCAGTAGTCCCAGTTTCTTTTCCCTTTGCTCCCCTCTTCCCAGTAACCCCTTTTCTCCAGTGATCCCACCCCCTTAGTTCATGTCCACAGATCAAGCATATGTTATTTGGCTTCACCCTTTCCTATATTATTCTTAACTTACCCCTGTCTATTTAGTACCAACCAATTATGCTTCTTTAGTCCCTGCACCATTTCCCCATTTCTTCCCCTTCCCCCTCCCAGCTGATAACCCTCCAAATGATCCCCATACCTATGATTTTGCTCCTATTCTGTTTGTTTGCTTAGTTTGTTTTTGTTTTTATTTTTTTAGTTTCTGCTTTTGATAGTTGTGACTTTGTTGTCATTTTAATGTTCATAGTTTTGATCCTCTTTTTCTTATAGAAGTCCCTTTAACATTTCATATAATAAGGGCTTGGTGATGATTAAATCCATTAGCTTTACCTTGTCTGGGAAGCACTTTATCTGCTCTACCATTCTAAATGATAGCTTTGCTGGATAGAGTAATCCTGGTTGGAGGTCCTTGCTTTTCATTACTTTGAATACTTCTTACCAGTCCCTTCTTGCCTGCAAAGTTTTTTTTGAGAAATCAACTGACAGTCTTATAGGAAGCCCTTTGTAGGTAGCTGTCTTCTTTTCTCTTGCTGCTTTTAAGATTCTCTTTTCCTCTTTAACTTTGGCATTTTAATTAGATGTGTCTTGGTGTGGTCCTCTTTGGGTCTAGCTTGTTTGGGACTCGCTATGCTCTCTGGACTTGTATGTCTATTTCCTTCACCAAATTTGGAAAAATTTTCTTTGCCAAATTTGGTAAGTTTTCCTTCATTATTTTTCCACATAAGTTTTCAATTTCTTGCTCTTCCTCTTCTACTCCTGGCACCCTTATGATTCAGATGTGGCACATTTAAAGTTGTCCCAGAGGTTTCTAAGCCTCTCCTCATTTTTTTCAATCCTTGTTTCTTCATTCTGTACTGGTTGACTTTATTTCTTTCTTATGTTCCAAATCATTGATTTGAACCCCAGTTTTGTTCCCTTCCCTTCCCCATTGGTTACATGTGGATTTTCCTTCATTTCACTTAGCATAGCCTTCCCTTCTGTGTTTGCTGTACTCAAGTATATCTGTCAAGTCTGAGAGCATCTTTAACACCAGTGTTTTGAAATCTGCAACTGTTAGGTTGCCTATCTCCTCGTCACTTAGTTCTCGCACTGGAACCTTGATCTGTTCCCTATTTTGGGTCATACTTCTCTGTCTCCTCAACTTGCCTGCCTCCTGTGTTTGTCTCTGTGTTCTTAGGTAGAGCTGTCACACCTATTATATTATAAGGGGTGGAGCCTTAGGTATTTGTCAATATGGGGCAACCTGTTTCACGTTGTGGTATTGAATGTGGGGGAGGGGTTGAAGAGGGAACAATGCCACTTGCTCAGCACTCGCCCCTTTTCCAGGCACTTCTCCCACTTCCCATGTGGGACAGGCGCTTCTCTCGCTGTTGCCCTGGTTGTGGTTCCAGAGTGGGTGAGTCTGTGGACATTCTAGGACCGTGGGGGCCCTCTAAACAAACAGACTCTGCTGAGAGACTGGCATTTTCTTCCTCCACCCCAACCCCCACTGGTTTTCACAGTCAGAAGCAATGAGGCTTTATTTTTGCCAGTGCTGGAACCATGAGCTGTGGGATCTGGTGCAGTGCTGAGAGGGCTCCCCAGGTGTCCCTTTCTATTTTTTTTAATGTAGGACTTCGCTTTCCACTGGCCTGCCACTGCTGCTGCCTCCACACCACATCCACTCGCCCCTCCTACCTGTCTGGATGAGTACGTCTTCTTTATATCTTTGTTTGTTGGATGCAGCTTGATTTTCTGGAATTCCCGGTTGTCTTCAGTTTTGAGGCAGTTGTATTTCTTCTTAGTTGTGGAGGGAGATGCAGCATGTCTACCTACGCCTCCATTTTAGTGAAAAATCTTGAAGACATTCTTATGTAGATTTGGGAGGAGTAAATAGTGTGCCCTCTTCTAGCCCCTGCCCCACCCTGTCAGTTCCAACTTTTGTTCCTCTGAGAAACAGCTGAATAACTTAGAGTAGCACCTTGGGATATCTACTACCCAGAGATACCACTCATATTTTCTCAATTGTCACTTAGGAATAAGTGGCTAAAAAGGTTTTTTAAAAAATAATTTTTGTTATTATTTTGTAGCTTGTGGAGGAAAAATAAATAATTAATTGTTAAAACATTTTTGTGAAATAAAAACTGAAGATAATTTGACTATTCAAATTTCAAACAGTTGCATTAATAATAACTAAATTGTAAATTATTGAGTGCTTTCTATGTTAGACACTGTGCTACGGTGCTTTACATATATTATCTCATTTAATTCTAACTGTAACACTATAATATAGGTTGGAAATGCTCCCATTTATAATTAAGAAACAAAAAAATCAGATTAAGTAACTTACCCAAACACACAGCTAGTTAACAGATCCAAAGTTTGAGAGCAGGTCTTTAGGCTTCTGAAGCCCACATTCCTAACCATTCTATACATGCTCCATAACTAGCACAGTGAAAGCAAGTGGCTTCCTGTATTCTGACCTAAAAAAGAAAAAAAAAAGAATAAGTGGCCTCGGTGATTTCCATTATTGACACTTTACTTATCTTATGCACAACTCAGACTGCCAATGTTTTCAGGGAAAATATTCAATTCAGAGGGGAAAAAAAAAACAATTAAAAAATTTTAATAAGTAAACATCACACACCTTAGGTTTGTGTCTGTAGTTTTTTAGCATGAACATTTCTTAATATTATTGTGCATATGTGTAAATGGATATAATGAATATATGCATGTATGTGTGTGTACACACACATACACAGATTACTAGCAGGTGAGCATAAATTAAACCAAGTGTGAATCCTGTTATTTTTTAGTCTTTTTTTCCCACACCTGGTAGATCTAAACTACAGGTCATCTTGTCAGAATACAATTTTAGTTCTGAAATAAAATACCAAAGAGAAATAAATACAATCTATTATAACTCACTGCCAATGTTGCTAGATAACCACAAAAAAAAATAGAGTGTCTCAGACAGAAATATCAATAACTTTAATGCGTGCGATTTGTTAACAGGGAAGAAAACAAGCAAACTTGCTCTCCGATGACTGTCACTAATATTTATTCGTCCAGTGACTGTTAATCAAACCAAGTTTACAGTCCCGTTCAGCACCTGTCACAGGTGCTGATCATTAATCAGCTATTACAGCAGTTTATTCTGTGGCTGACAACTCGCAATTTTCCACTGATTCAGCTAGTTTGTCAGGTGGGAATTATGGCATAGCACATGTGACAAAACACATCACCCTTTTTTTGCATTTTCAGGCTTCTCTCTCCTGCTTTCTCCCCCTTTTTTTGACAAACAATATCTGGGAACTCAGAAGTAATAAGGCGGAATGCATAATTAATTACCCAGCTTGCTCTAATTAGGGATGAATAAGTTGTGTCCCTCTCATCATCACAAATGTGGTGATGGGTAATACCAGTTTATGCTGTATTAACTGCAAATATGCAATCCTTCTGAGAGCACTTTTGTTGATGAATTTGATGAATGTGACAATAATTAGCAGAGACAGATGAGAGCTAAATTACTACTGACAATGTAATGCTATCCTGCTCGAGGGCCTGGGAACGTGGCAGGATAACATGGCAGGGACCTGGGCCTCATTTCTAATTAATAGTCTTCTTTTTCTTTTTCTTTTCTTTCTTTTTTTTTTTTTTTTTTTTTTTTTTTGCCAGTCAGGGGGGAAAAAAGGAGTAACTGTAATTGTTTTCGTCAAAGGCTGCAGGGAGTTATCAGGGTAATAAAGTTAATTAGCAGAACAAACATCCTTTCACTGCCTTACCAGTCTGCGGAAAAGAGGGTAATTCAAACTGCAGAAAGATATGACTAGATGGGATGATAAGAAAAGAAATTTTACATAAGGGGCCAACAAGAAGAATGATTTTTCTCCCTTCATTTCTTTGGCATGATACATAGAAAGAAATTAGACAGCCCCTTCTTTCAGTTCACAAAATTGCTCATGTGAAGAACTTTATTGTTATGGTTTTCAGTTTGGAAGATAAAGTTAACTTAGCTCAAACTCCGCTGTTTACTTCTTTCTTTTCTAGGTAGTGATTGGTTTGTTCAATTTCATCTTTATTCAAGTGACATTTTCATAATGTCTCAGGCTTAGAAATAAGTTTGAACATTTGTCAAACACACCATTTTGCTGCATTTTGTCCCACAGGAATCTGCTTTAGTCTCTGAATCTTTTCAGAAAAGTAAAAAATTCTTAAGTAATTTCCATCAAGTAGTATTTGTTCATTTTCTTATGTAAATTAAAATGAGATTTTTAAAAATGCGTCCTATTTTATTCTACTCTTGTTGTCACAGATAAATCATCTTTACTAAAATGTGGCCAAGAATTGTTTTCTTTTCCATTGCATCGTTTTACATATTTGAGTCACCAATCAAAAAGTTGAACAATTTTCACAATTATCAACAACTGAATCTAAAAAATAAAAACAAAATCCATTAAGCAAACAACCAGAATAGGAACAGAATCATAAGTATGGGGATCATTTGAAGGGTTATCAGCTGGGAGAGGGAAGGGGGAGAAATCGGGAAATGGTGTAGGGATTAAGAAGCATGATTTGTTGCTACAAAATAGACAGGGGGAAGTTAAGAACAATATAGGAAAGGGTGAAGCCAAAGAACTTACATGCACGACCCATGGAGACATGAACTAAGGAGGCAGGATTGCTACATGAAAGAAGAGGGGTACTGGGCAGAGGGGAGCAAAGGGGGAAAAAAATAGGGACTACTGTAACAACATAATCAGTAAAATATACTTAAAAACTGAATTTAAAAAGTTGAACAATTTAATGGATCTCAGTTTTACATTAGGGTTTTATTCATTTTAGTAACATTGCTTGACATAAGGAGAGACAACATGAAGAAAAACATCCACCCAACATTCTAAAGCTTTTACAAGTTCATTTTCTCTTTTAAGTATCATCAATGATTGGCCTCTTTTAAACATCAAACACTCTAAACATTTAATATTAAGTAAATTAACACTAGGATGAAAGCCTGATGCCTTCTAAAATAATATCCATTAGAAAATATCTATGGATTTTTATTCTCTTTTAGGTACATTTCAAAACAATTCTTATGCTTTTAAAGACATTAGATATCCCACAAGTTCTACATATTTACCATGCATATAAATGTGCACAAATTTGTTTCTTGTCAGAGATAATTAAAACAGCCAACCATAATGGTTCTGTGTTTGATTCTGACTTAAGAACATAAGGAGTAAGTAAGTGGTACTTCTGTGTTTGATAGCATGGCTTTGGGTTGACTTTCCAGCATAAAATCCTACAAGAGTAGATTTCCACCAAACATAGAAAAGCCTTAACTCCTAATATCTACATTTTAAAAGTGGTTTTGCTTGTCCTCAAAGATAAAAGCAGTGTGGGAGTGGAGGACATAGCATTGAACTAAAAAGCAGAAAATCTGAGTTCTTTACTGGCTTTGTTACTAACACCTATGTGATTGTGAGCACTTCCCTGTCGTGCCTCTGATCCTATATTTGCTCATCTATGCAATCAGTTCCCTTCCCTACCGGCCTCATAGTATCACTGTTGACATAAAAGAAATCATTTTTGTACTTTGGAAACCTTGCAATAATAATTATGAATATATTGTTAATCTTATTATAGTATTAAAAAATCATGAGAAATAATCTTGAGAAATTCCATCTCCTTTTAATAGCCTTCCAATGTGTGAGTAGTCAGAAACCAGAGCTAAAACACTTGACAAGAAATTTTTATAATTAAAGGATTTTGCTGTTAAATTTATCAGAAAAATTATCATTGTGAAAATACTCCCAAATTCATTTGGTCAAAGCTACCTACCTTTGTAAGATTTTCTTAATCTCTCATTAGAAGAGCCTATTATGGTCAAGACTAAAAGAAAACTAAACTCATCATTAGTCAATATAGCAAGGTCTATTAGGCTTATCAAGTGAATGTCCATTTGAAAACAACCAAGTTTCTCGCAGGCAGGCAGGCAGGCAGGCAGACAAACACATACACACACACATACCAAACTGAGATTGCATGCTTTGTTGTGTGTCCTTAGGATCATTTTAAAGTTCCTACTATATAACCAAACTTTATCTTTAAAAGAAAAATCTGGAAGTGAAAGAAGCATTGGAAGCGCCTTTCAACAAATTGTAACAGTTCTTATTTAGCTATTCCATGAGGCAATAAATTTTAATATAAGTTCATTTACGGAGAGAGAGAGATTGAGAAACTATGGAAGAAGTGACACAAAATCCAAATGTGAAATTTTGTTTTATTTTAGAAATGGGAACAAGTAAGAAAGAGCATGTTTGTTTGTTTCCGTAGGATCTACACTGAGTTTATTGAATATTCTGGTCTTTTCCTCTCTAGCCTCTACCTCCTTCATTAGGTATGTCCTTTTGGAAAAGTAATGGAGTCCAGTCAATTTAACTTCATTGATCTCCAAGGACTTTTGAGATTTATAAAACATGCCAGAAGCCACTAGAAAAAGAAGTGTGATATTCAGAACCTCATCAAGAGGTTCTCCTCATCTTTGAATAAAGACCAAAATGATATTTTCGAGTAAGTACAATAATAATTTCCAATACTAGCCTATTGGGTGAGCTAAAAATGCTTTATGAAAAAAAATGTGTTGGAGTAAGAGATTCACCAGTTGGATACTACAGGAACTGGCTATATGTACTCTTGGAATTATTATGTATATTTGGGAAATTTAATTCATTTTTTTTTTTTTTACTCTGAATTCCTTGGCCATTGTTTTAGAGAATATTTTAACAAAGTCTCAGTTCTTTAGGGCTCTGAGGCATTTTTGCTTCTTACATGAGTGTAAAAAAGTGTTATCTGGTTAAATAATTACAAAGAACTAAAAATAAACCATAGTTCATGTTTTTCAGATTTTTTGAATTACAAAACTATTTAAATATTCTCTGTAATCTAAGTGCTGCATTACTATGTAATGAACTTGCAGTAATAGTTCATGACAGGAAACTGCATGCAAAAAAATATTTGTACACAAGGTGGTGATGTTAGCAACCAGCTTACAGTACTTTTATTCTGCTAAAAACCACAATAAATAACAACAGTGATCCCTCAGTGATCTCCAAAATGTATGTTCAGATGTTCACATAATGATAACATGTAAGGGCACAGAGCATATAGAAAACCTGCCATTACATGTCATTGAATTATCAGGGAAAGAAGAGAAAAAGAACAAATTATGAAAAAAGAGAGAAACTTCTAAAAAATAAAATTATATTTACATGTAGTAAGGATTTAAGTATTCAGCTTTTAATACCTGAGTATCTATTGACACCTATTTGGAGATTTAAGTCTAAGGATTAAATCCTAAATGTAAAAGTGTTTCTGTAGCTTTAATAAAACATTCCTACATTCCAGAAAGATTTCTTCAGAAAACCCTCACCTCACAACCTTCCCCTGCCTTTACAAACAGGTTTTCTTATCCCAATCCTGACTACAATGTCAATCCATGGAAGGCTACATCTTTCCCTCTATTCACATTTCTTGTATAGAAATTCAAGTCTTTAGGTTTATAAGAGCATAATTCAGAACAATTAAAAAGTGAAGCGCATAATGTTACCAACCTTATTTCTCATGAAATATTATCAATACTAAAATAAAAATGAATATATTCCAACACAAACCAGTTCATGTGTTTTGTGAATTGGTCTATTAATAATAATAATGACCTCTAAGATATAAGTAATTCATTCTATTATTTAGCCACCCTAAATCCAGTTATTTATTATAGTGAAGCAAACTTATTCTCAGATACTTTTCTTTTAAAGTAAATGACACCCTCGACAGGAACACAGAACTTGTTAGTTACAAATGGAAAGCAGTGTGCAATGAATCGAAAAGGAAGGCAGATGTGTTTTCAGTTTTAAGATTCTCCTCCCAAGATGAAAAGAGCAGCAATTGGTATGTGCAAACTAGAAAGCAAAATATCTGTGCTTGAATTATCTAAGGATGAGTCAGAAACTTAAACCCAAGGAAAAGTAATAAATAATGACAACAGATGTTTGTAAACCTGTGCTCCCCTCTTCAGTGTTTCTCTGTGTTTTTTTTGCCTTGACATGCTGTCAGCTGCCTCTCACCTGGGAGTAGTGATATCTTATCAAAGCCCAAACAGTTCCTCTTCACAACAGACAGATAATAGCGCCTTTCAATTTATCATACTGGAAGTCTAAAAGAACCATGAGAACGATTGGTCAGGTGACAGCTTGATGGACAGTTTGACAGCCCTTAAAGCATCATGGGAAATGGTTGTCACCTGATTTTCAGAGCCACCAGGAAGATAACCTTCAGAAAGATGAGAAAAGCAAAAATCTGAATATTTGTATAAGATCGAGTGGCAGCATCAATGTTCACTTAAGTGATAATAGGTGTGAATTTAGATGACTCAAAATGTTATTATCAAACAGAAGTGTTTCTCCAAGTCCAGAAGTGCCCTTCCTCTCTTTAGATGCCTTATACTTTTTTATTCAAGTGCCATTGAAAATATATACATAATATAGGGCTTTTGATTTTAAACAGACATAAAACATATTACGTATATATGCTAAATATATTAGCCAACTATTAATAATCTACAGCTTTGACATCTGTTTCCTTTTGACAGATTCCTTGTACACCTTTTCCTAAATATAGTTTGCACATTACAGTTCTAATTAGAAAGGCTGTCATAAAGAATTGCATGGATCAAATTTTACACTGTGGGCTGATTCACCCTGATAAAGATCAGTGGAGCCTTGGTGTGAGAAAGAAAAGAAGAGAAATCAATTTGAAGATCTTTGGCACAAAAATGTTTGAATATGTGTTTATTCATTCATACAGCCACCAAATATGAAATGACCACTCACAACAAGGGTCTCTGCTGGACTTATAAAGGTGAGAAATATCAAACTCCAGCTTACAACTTGCTTATAGTTTGAGAGTAAGGATTGGGGTTTTAAATTCATAGAAGGTGGGTGGCAAATGAGATCAAGAAATCTGTCCAAACCTACTGCCTTCTAGTGGTTTATAAATTGGTCTCCTGCATGGTTTCTCTTGTGTATTGCATATGCAGTTTAAAATAGTTTTGTGGTCTGATCTGAGGAAATTCTACCTGAAAAATTGGGATTCCAAAGGAAAAAGTAAGCACTCAAGTTTATATATTTATTGAATGTCTCCCAAGTTTAAAGAATAATTCCAAGAATAGTAGGGAGGTAAAAGAGACCTGAAATGCAATTGCCATAGTTGAGGGGGACTCCAGACATCACAAACCCTCAGTTCCTTAGATGGTTCAGCTACAGTTTGTTTGTTTTTCAGAGCAGACACTGAGTAACTTTTTATGTTAAAATAGTATCTAACATACAGAAAAGTTATAATAGTACATAAAACTCCTATATACTCATCATCCGAAATTCACCAATTGTTAACATTTTGCCAAATATGTTTATCACTCCTGTTCTCTTTCACATCCTCCCTCCCTTCTTCAACTGTCTATATGTTTTTCATATTTTTAAATAATTTCAATAGACTGAAGTGAGATTAGATTTGTGTCTGATTCATCACTATACCCCTTCACAAAACTGAGCAACTGATTTGTATATGCTTAATAAATATATATGAATGAATGAATGACAAACAGTATTCAACCTAAACCTAGCCTTTGATCTTTTAGATTTGTGTTTATACATAAATATAAAGGGTACTATATTATTTTTCCAAAACATATGAAATATTTTACAAATTATGAATTTTTCCCCAATTATATCTTATTAATAAGTGATTTAATATAAAAAGGAAATAACATCAATACAATACAATAAGGAAAGTATAGCAGAAATGTCAAGTGACTTTACAAAGGGAATAAAAGATAAATACTTCAGGTGCTGCTGGCTCTTCTTTTTCTGGGACAAATAGATCATCTATAGATGCTGGGCAAAAAAGCAAGGATTCAACAGAAACTGTCTTTCTCAAAAACACTCTGGCACCATTTTTGAAACTGGTACCATTTGGCTGCTTGTCACTTTTGGGATAACACTCTGCTTTCACAAATTTGGATGCTCTGGATTCACATTCCAACATGATTTCCCAAATCCAGTTGTGCCAAAGCCAGACAAGCCAGCTAAGCCAGACAAATTGTAAGAGCCTGCTTAGTGTTTTCCAGGGAACTGGAAAAAGCCAGTAAATAATTTAAATGACTATTAACAACAAAATGTTCCTCATGTAATTATTCACAAGAAGACACATTATTTGAAAAAAATGAAGTTGAAGTTTGCACATGCAAAGCAAAATGCTTTTGATTGTCATATGCAAATTCAAATAGAGACTTATAAAAACATTTTACTTATTTCAGATTGGGAGAGCAAGATGTGGGAGGAAGGTTTTTAATAACTGATACATGGACAAAGTCCAAATGCTACAGAACAACTGAATTCAAAATAATTTCTGGATCAGAGTTGTGGTTAAAATGCTTTTTGTTTCTTTGTTGAAATAAATCCATGCAGCATCAGGTCATAACAGGTCCCAGATGCAGTCCCTAGCTCACCTGATATGAATTAAGTTTCATGTTAACAACTAATGTAGTCATTTAAGCCAACTAAATAAGCTAAATATAAAGCCAGAACCAAAGTCTTATAATGTATTTTATAATAATGCCACAATTTGCACTCTGGAAACATAGAATAAATACTAGTGTTGAATTTTCAGTCAGACTAAAATTTTCATAAAAAACAATTCTTAGATTAAAAATTTCACATAAAGAAAAAATGATATTACTTATGTTATAAAACCATCTTTAAAATATGACATGTACTTTTCCATTATAAATTTCAACATATAAAATCAGCTTGATGGTTATGCAGCGTTTTGAAGGGCACAAAAGTCTTAAATTGTCGGCTGATGTCGGTTATATTAATCATGGATTTTTTAAACACCATGTTTACTTTATTTATAAAACTGGTGATCTTTTAGCTCAAAACATGTAAGTACAACTATCTGGACTCTTATACTAAGGTACAACAGCATCTCTGGTGTAAGACCTAAAGAGAATCTTGAGTCTTCTGATCCCAGTTAGAGTAGTTAGAGTATTAAAGCTATTTCTGTTAGCTCTTTCTTCTTTCAAAATATGTACAGTATGCTTCAAATGGGGGAAATTCTGGATTCATTTTCCCCTATTTTTCTGGCTACATTTTTGCAAATGTGGTAGAGCTTGGTACTCAAAACAAAAAAGTTTTCCTTCAGATCCCTTATTTTTTGGAGACTTTTTGTTATTTATTTAGTTTTAATGATAAAAAAAAAAAAACATATAGATTGTATGCTTAGAAGATGGGCTAAAGGGTGTAAATCTTCTAAGTTCTTGATATTTGTTCTGTACCTTTCTGGTAAACTTGCTGGAGAAGTGAGTCAAAAAGTATATTGACTTTTTTTTTAATGTAGCCCAGGCCAGTGTGGCTTGGTTGGTTGGAACATCATCCCATGCACCAAAATGTTGCAGGTTCTATTTCTGGTCAGGGCACATATGAGAGGCAACTGATTGATGTTTCTCTGTCTCTCTCTTTCTCTCTCAAAACAATGAAAAAATGTCCTCAGGTGAGGACTAAACAAATAAATAAATAAATAAATTTTTGCCAAAGATATTTAGAAAAGCTGTCTAATCTTTTTAATGCAAGATAGTAACCACTGAGGAACCAGTCACACCTAAGTTACCCTGTTATGGCTTTTACAACCTCTCTACAGCTAAAACGTTTAGATTTTTGTTTCATTTGATATGATGTCTTATCTCACTAATACTAGTTTAAACATTTACTATTAAGTTATTTAAGCTGCATATTTACATTTATAAGACTAATTTTTGAATGTAGAAAGAGATTTGATTCTAATATTCTGTCCAACTATTCTCAGAGTTCTGATTTGTGATTATTCAGAGATTTATGATAAACTTTCTGGACCATTATAAAAATGGCACCTTACATGGTTTAACTTTCATGTCTACCTAATTCATTCTTATGAATTTTTTGAAGGATATAAGAAGAGAATACATGCAGTTAGGTTTTAACTAATTCTTAGAATCCAAGTGGTGTTAGTATTTATATTAGTACATTTATTTTTCTGAGCTGTAACTGGAATGAAGAAAACCCAAAGTGGAAAGTGAAATTATTGCTCAACTAAGTGATTATTTTGTCTACATTACATCAAATTAGCAATTTGACTTTTTCACTGAGTATGCTTAACTGGCAGTTGTGTTGGAATTTTATGGGTACAGTCACAGTGTTTTAACAATCAAGGAGCAATGCTTCTCATTATTTATTCTATATGGCATTTTTAACCCACCATTTCCTTTCTAGCCTTATAGTTAATAGAGAACAAATGAACATCATTACTTTCTACCCTTGTAATGTTCTTTATTGTTATATTTGAAACTTGCTCTCTCTTCTTCTCTCAGTCAAAAAAAGGCTAAATTCTTATTTCTTTTCCCTCGCTATCTTAGGAAAGTAACCTACAGTGCTCTGAGACTCAGTTTTCTCACCTGTAAAATGGAAATCATTATACGTCACTCTTAGATTTGTTACAGATATTGGATATTACTACCAGGGACTGCATAGTACCTTTCATAACTCAGTCTGCTCCCCATGAGAACCCATTCCCTTCTCCTTGATAGGTATTGGAACCCTTATTAGTTGACTTGTGTCAAAAGACAGATTACTCAAAGACAACTCAATAGAAAATTGGCAAAGTCTTGAACAAGCATATCATAAAGGAAGATATAAGAAAAACCAATAAGCATATAAAAAGAGATTCAACATCATTAGTGATAAAGAAGTGCAATTTAAAACCATTAATGAGCCCTGATGGGCGCAACTCAGTTGGTTGGGAGTCGTCCTGCAAAATGAAAAGTCTCTGGTTCAATTCCTGGTAGGCAGCCAATCATTGTTTCTCTCCCTCTCTTTCTCCATCCCTTCCCCACTCTCTAAAAATAAATAAATAGAATCTTTAAGAAAAACTAAAAACAACCTTGTGCTTTTAGTTTTTGGATCATGCCATATTTTTTTATGAATGGAGCAGTGGTAAATCTGGCTTTAAATTATATTGTAGAAACCTGAAGAGCAGAGCCTTTCAATAATTTGCTTTATGCCATAATCCAAACACACTAGTTTGAACTTCATTTTCCCACTGATAATTTGTAACCACAGTCTCCATACTGGAATTGCTCTCATTTCAAGATGAAAGTAAGATTTCTATGAGAACAGCAAGGTGATGGTCAAAATAACTTTTCAAAAGTCAGGAGGTTACCTTATCTCAAGAGTAAAATACTGTCTGGTGATCATGTGTTTTAAAGGAAGGGTCTTGCTCCTGACCTCACTTTTCTAGCATGGAAATGGTAAAAATATGATCAAATAGAAGCTATTACTTGAGTTCAGGGAAAACTGAAGTTATTTTATTTAAATGTTCCTCTTTTCTCCAGTGTGCTATTTGTTGTTGATTTTTTTACATGATATAAATTCATAGTATTTTGGTAGAATTTAATACCTAAAAGAAATCTTAATATAATTTGCATTATTGACCTGAAAGTTCAGAGGCAATATTAGCAAATAGCAAGCAATGTCTGAGTAAGATTGTATTATTTATGACAAAGGTATCTATCATTTCAGGACATGTTAGTCAATCGTGCTAAAAATGCACTCTCCAATGCTTTATAGATTGTGTTTATTTCTTCATGTCAGTTGCTTGTTCTTCTAGAAAGCTTAAGTTTATATAACTGATTTTTTTTGTCATGTAAAGACTTCATTCCTTTCTTCTTACTTCCAGATGATTGCATTGTACCCTTCCAATTTCATGAATCTATGACTGCTTAGTAAAGTTGAATCTGATATAATTCCTTATAGATGTTCATGTATTACTTTGAATTTCCAGAAGCTTTTATGGAAAAAATTGATGATATATACCACCTGTCTTATAGAGCACTTGCTCGTATACAGTCTATTTAACTGTATACTATAGGGCCTATACTACTGTATTAAAAGCTTGTGATATTTTTTTTTGATAGACTGACATCTATAGTTAGATGAATGAATGGATGAATGCATGAATGGTCAAGGAGATAGATATATATTGTTTGGTCTCTTCCTGATGAGGTCAAAGCTTTATACTACCGTATTTTCCTTCCAAAGCCTTTGTATCAATATCACAGAATTTGTCATGCTGAGTGTTTCTTCAGGAGCCTGCCCAGTACTGTTCTTTTATGAATGGCCTTCTGGGATGCTCTGAAACTATGCCAGAGTTTCAGCCAACTTAGATAATTACCCATGAAGATCCTTCCAAGCTTTGGTTTTTAGCATGGCTGCTGAATTTCCCATTTCTTTTCTCTCAAAGTAGTAGTAGACTGATAGGGTTCTTTGTTCTTTTTTTCAGAAATGAACTAAAGAACATTTTCCCAAATTATATTTTGAAAATTGTGTGAGGAATAAATAATTCTATTAAAAGAAATATTGATGGCTTACTAAACAAAATAAAATTGTTTTTGTTTTTCTTTTTGTTTTTATAGTGAAAAACTTGCTTTTATTAGCATCTCTCTGCACATGTGGCAAGTCTGGTTTCCATTCTGTATAAAGACGTTAGAATAGGTGTGTGAACAGAGCAACTAAGAAAAACTTAAAGTAGGAGGAACAACCTTTTAGCCCAGCCTGGCAAGGAGTCTTCTGCCCTTGTCATCACATAAAATGAATAAAGGTCTTGCTTCTTTACATTATATTGAGCTACAGGTTTGCTGGCCACCATCAGAAAGAGACTAAAATGGTGAATATCAGTACATGCTTGAATCAGTGAGAGGTGCACTCTAGGGCATTTCTCAAGGAGGTATATGAGTCAGGATAATTACCACCACAGGCAAACCACAAAATCTCAGTAGATTAACACAAAAATGGCATTCTTTTCACTTGTGCAAATTGTGGCATGATTTGGGAAGCTTTCTTTTCCTCCACGGAAGCTCTTGTTTTCTCCTTGACATTATTCAGGGATCCAGGCTGTTTCAACACGTGTCCCACTCTCCTCTATCTGTGACCTCTGAGTGTGCAAGAGAAGTTCTGAGGTGCAGGAGCATTGGAACTCCACTGCAGACATTTCCTGGAGCATTTACCTGGTGACGGTCTTGCTTAGTGGGAGAAGGTGGCTCCTCAGGCCTGTGGTGGTTCTGACTTCTGATTCAGAAGGAGGGCAGGGTCCTGTCTCTGTTCTTTGGTGATAAGCCCATGTCAGAACCAACTTATGTGGTGCAAAAATGGTTGAACCTTGATATCTCCACTTCTCTCAGTCACTGGATATGGACTACCCCAGGAAAGGATATGACTGGAGCCTGCTTGCCTTCTGCTATGGCAGACCATGAAGGAGCAAAGATCTGGAGGCTGTCTGCTGACCTCACTGTCCATAGCTGCAGAATAATTGTTCCTGAAGAGAGATCCTGGGCTCAAGCAGAGGGAAGGCAGAGAGGACTAGAGACACTTGGAGAGAGTTTGGCGTGGTGGCTTTGAGGGGAGAACTGGGGGAGCAGTCATCTGGGTTCCAGTGCTGACTCATACTTAGTACTGCAGGCAGACCATTCCCCTCCGAGTGGCATCCTGGTTTGTTTTTAAAGTAATTTATTTTGTGTAACCAAAAGAATGAGCAAATGAATCATTTATATTAATAGACTTATTTTTCTGTGCAAAAATTTTGTAAGCATTTTTTTCTTGTTTTATTTATTATATTTTATTGATTATTCTATTACAATTGTCCCAATATTTTGCACTTTGTACTCCTCCACCCCCACTCCCTTTGGCAATCCCCACACCTTTGTCCATGTCCATGGGTCATGCATATATGTTCTTTGGCTACTTCATTTCCTATATTGTACTTTACATCCCTCGACTACTCTGTAACTACCTATTTGAACTTCCTAATCCCTTCACCTTTTTTGCCCATCCTCCCAACCCCTCTTCCATCTGGCAATCATCAAACTGTTCTCTGAATCTGATTCTTTTCTGTTCTGTTTGCTTGTTTATTTTGTTTTCTAGATTCAATTGTTGATACATATGTATCTTTGCCATTCTATTGTTCATATGTCTTCATCATCTTCTTCTTCTTCTTCTTTTTCTTCTTCTTCTAGAAGACCCTTCAACATTTTATATAATGCTAGTTTGTCAATCACTTCTAGCCTGCAAAGTTTCTTTTGAGAAATTAGCTGACAGTCTTATGGGGCCTCCCTTGTAGGTAACTAACTGCTTTTCTCTTGTTGCTTTTAAGATTCTTTGTTTTTAACCTTTGGCATTTTAATTATGATATGTCTTGGCATGGGCCTCTTTGGGTTCACCTTGTTTTGAATCCTCTGCACATCCTGACCTTGTATGCCTATTCCCTTCACCAAGTAAAGGAAGTTTTATGTTATTGTTTTTTCAAATATGTTTCCAATTTATTGCTCTCTCTTCTCCTTCCAGCACCCCTATGATGCAAATGTTGGTATGCTTGAACTTTTTCCAGAGGATCCTTACTCTCTCCTCATTTTATTGGATTCTTTTTTTTTTTTTTTTCCTTACTGTTCTGATTAGGTGTTTTTTGCTTTCTTATATTCCAAATTGCTGATTTGATTCTTGGCTTCATTCAATCTACTGTTGATTCCCTGAAAATTGTTCTTTATTTTAATGTGAGTATGTTTCACTTCTGACTGGTTATTTTTTATGGTTTCCATGTCCTTTTTTATGCTGTTGAATTTCTCACTAAGTTCATTGAGCATCCTTATAACTAGTACGTTGAACTCTGCATCTAGTATCTTGCTTGTCTCCATTTTGTCTAGTTGTTTTTCTGGAGTTTTGTTCTGTTCTTTTATTTTGGCCATATCTCCTCATTCTGGTAGCCTCCCTGTGTTTGTTTCTATGTATTAAGTAGAGCTGCTACATCTCCCAAGCTTGGTACAGTGGCCTAATGTAGTAGGTATCCTGTAGGGTCCAGTGAGTGACAGCTGATGGCGATTAGGAGAACCATGTGAAGCACTAGGTGCCTAAGGGGAACTGAGGCACCCCTGTGTATAATGTTTCTTGTATCTTGTATCTCTTTCAACAAATGTCTATTTTTCATATTATATGGATGGATACTTTCTGTACAGACCTCATGCATGTTCTCTATAGCAGGAATAATAGGGCCTTAAACATAGTGGACACCCAAATGAAGGCTTAATTTAAAGTAACTGATATGAATGCATACTTACCATCTAGGTAATTTTCATACATTATTTCTTGTCCTCATCTCTACCCTGGAAGGTAGGTGAATTTTTCCCATTGTCAATGTAAAGAAACTGTGGCTGAAGGAGATTTGGTATTTTTGCCCAAGGTCACAGAGCTAATATATAGCAAAAACAGTATTTGAGCCATACAATCATCTAATGACAGATAACATTAATCCTCAAAATCATCCTGTAAGGTATGTTCTATTATCATCCTAAATTGACAGATAAAGAAACTGAGGCACAAAGTAACTGTCACATGTTCATAGTCACACACTAGAGTGGGATTTGGGGAGACTGAAGCAGGAGAGGACTGGACCAGATCTATGTCCCCACATCTGGGTGTGTTTCAGCCACTACGGTGGAAGAAAAAAAGACACCTCGCATATGCACACTTTCACGGCAAACCAGAAGCCTCGCCGAAAGGCAAATCTTGCTCTCTGGATTTGAGGGGACTGAGACTGGCAAAAATATCCCCTGCCTTTTGCGCTCTTAAAAGTGGACAAGGCCCTGGCTGGGTAGCTTAGTTGGTTAGAGTGTTGCCCAATATGTCAAGGCTGCAAGTTCAATCCCTGGTCAGGGCAAATACAAGAAATCAACCAATGAATGCATAAATATGTGGAACAACATATCAATCTCTCTCTCTCTCTCTTTTTCTCTCTCTGTCTCTCCCTCTCTCCCCTCCCTCTCTCACTCTCAAATCAATGAATAAATTAAAAGTTGAGTGGTTAGAGTCTCCCATGTAGTCCAGACGACCAAAATCCACAGCAATATACACTGAACACTTGAGTTCAGTGCCCCATTAAAGTGTGGTGAGGCAAGAATTCCCCCAAAGCATCAAAGTTTATTGTTAAAAGCATCTTTAATCGAAATATTACTGTATATATTTTCACTAGAGAGAACAATGTCAGGGAAATATGTCATGATAGGTATTTACCATAAGTTTGACATGCATTATTGTTAGATCATTCTCTCCTTCTGTAATTTTTCTATGCAAGTTATTTATGTGCATATTTAAATGGTGTGCCACTTAATTGAAATTATAGTGTGTTCAAGCCAGGTTTGACACTGACTGGCAGTTGCTATTAAGGAATACTTGGAACCTATGAATGGGTCATTTTCCAAATAGTACAGATATAACCATATTATTCAGCAGAATATTTCAGGAAATCAAATAGCTGATATCGCCAATACAGGTACCTCATTCATTCCAGGCAGGACTATGTCTTGATCACCTTCACAGCTCATACCCCAGAACCATATATGTCATAACAGATGGTGGTACCACTAGATTCTTCTCACATAAACTGCCTACAAATGCAAAGGCCTTGAAAGCAGCTTTAAAAAAATTATTCAATCCTTGGAATACTTCTTTTAAAATGTAGGTATTTGTATTTTATACAAAAAAAAAACAGTATTTGATTCAGTTTTTAATAGTTTTCATCCAGATATGTATTATTATAAAAGTATAGCCTGTGGCAAAGGAAACAAATTCAGACTATTTCAGATAGAAGATTCTTCATACAGCAATAGCCCAAACAAGTTCAAGGAACCAACAAAAACACCAAATAGGTTTAGATTTTATTTTTTTATTTTAGAAAGGCTAAAATTTTATAAAGAGCAACATATACTTTACCTTCCTTTTCCTTTTCTGTGTCTTCTACTCTACACAGTGATCTTGGGCACATCACTTTACCACTCTCTGCCTCCATTTCTTCATCTGTAAAATAGGATAATAATAATACCCTTCTCTTTGGGTTATTGGGTATATTAAGTGAGGTAAAACAGTTAAACTATGTACATCAGATACTTGGCATGTGATAAGTGCTGTATTTTAGCTAACATATTATTATTTATAATTATTGTTTCATTATTATTATTCCATGATTATTATACATCACACCT
Organism: Furipterus horrens; assembly: GCF_987537825.1. Classification (NCBI taxonomy): domain Eukaryota; kingdom Metazoa; phylum Chordata; class Mammalia; order Chiroptera; family Furipteridae; genus Furipterus; species Furipterus horrens. Next base: position 42,952,111 of record NW_028327171.1, read on the forward strand.
TATCTTACAGTAGATTCTAAAATAAATTTCTGAAACATTTTGAATGCATCTATGAATATAAAAATGATATGCATAATTAAATGAGAGTTAGTATACAACCAAAGGTCACTCTAGGGATAATAGTCTTAAATATATAAATGGAATTATTATTACAAAGACCTTTATTTTTCTGCAGACTAGATCCCACAACATCTTAATGTGTTCTGGAGAGAAACTTCAACCCTATACCAAATGTACCTATAATGCAAAGAACTTTGCTACTGGGAATATCTAACCACCCTGATCTAGGCTCTTTAAGGTGATATTTTCTCCTGTAGCTTTTCTTTGGCAATTAGTAATCAAGTAAATAGCTAAGTAGTCAATAATTAATATGTAGGGACATATCAAAAGTCCCTACAGCATACTAAAATAACTAAAGGATAATAGAAAAACAAAGTTATGAATATGGGTTACAGCCTAGGAAACATAAATGGTTTTTTAACATATAAGAAAGTGCTTACACTCTCCTATAATAAAAGAAACACAAATTAAAACAGACATTCCTTTTTTACCTGCTTGGCAAGAATAAAAGCTTGATAAATATATTGATAAATACATTGTGTATTGACGTGCTCAAGATCAAGAGTAGATAATATTGAATGAAATATATAAAAGAAAGGAGAAAAGAAAAATGATCTATAGTTTTTTATGAACTTTTAGTTTTTCTAAATTCAAAGTTAAAATCTGAGGCTATATGGTGTTTTTGTTGGTTCCTTGAACTTGTTTTAGCTGTTGCCCTATTAAGAATCTTCCATCTGTGTGCCCTGGTCAGTGTGGCTCAGTTGGTTGGAACGTCGTCCTGTGACCTGAAAGGTGGTGGGTTTGGTTCTCAATCCTTTGTTGGGACACATACAGGAGGCAATCAATCAATGTCTCATCAATATCTCTCTGTCTCTGTCTCTGTCTCTCCCTTCCTCTCTCTCTCTAAAAGCAATGAAAAAATGTCCTCAGGTGAGGGTTAATAAAAGAAGAACCTTCCATCTGTAATAGCCTGGATTTGTTTCCTGTTGCCATAATATCTGCACAAAAAATAGAGAAGACTGAATCAAATACTAGGGCATATTATGTAAGCAAAAAAAAATACTTAGATTTTTTAAAAAGAATTTAGAGGACTGAGTAATTTTTTTAAGTCATTGCTAGGACCCTTGGATTTGTATGCAGAACCTTTTTAGGGAAGATGAGGATGCTAATGGTACTACTATCTGTTTATGCAAGTCCTCATTAAAAGCTCAATCCCAGTGCCCCATGGCAGTGCAAGCATGACTAGAACAAATGATCAAGGGAGAGAATAGCAGGAAATAATTCTAAGTATAGGAAGAGGCCAGATCTTTTTGGCCTTACAGGCAAGGTGAAATAGTTGGACTTTATTCCAACTGAGATATGCAACCACTGGAGTATCTTATTTTTGATCATGTCATTTTTTAGGTGACCTTATATATTTAAATTGGGCAAGTCTACTGTAGTCATTTTCTATCCATGGTATCTCTTATTCTTTAAAGCAAAGGGTATTTTACTTTTATAGCACGTAATTGTCTTAATTTTTAGATTATGAAAGAAATTTATATAGAATATATGGAAAAATATTAAATATTAATAAAATAAAATAATAATAGTTTTAAAAGAAGTAAATACATCTGTATATCTAACCCAGAGTTTGACAAATTGTGGCTAGCAGGCCAACTGCCTGCTTCTTGTAAATCAAGTTTTGTTGGAGTTGCAGCCACATGTATTTACTGTGATCTGAGGCTACTTTCCTCATCACACAGCAGAGCTGAGAAGTCCTAACAGGAAGTATATGAGATCAAAGCCTAAAAATGGTTACTACCTGGCCCTCTACAGAAAATGTTTGCTAACGCCTGTTCTCACCCTCTGAATAATGTTAATTTTTTAGTACATTTTTCAAAGGTATGTTCTGCACGTATTTTTAAAGAGTCAAGATCATACTATAAATGCAATTATATATATATATATATATATATATATATAACTATACTTCATTTACCACTATGCTATCAGCATTTTTGCATGTAATTAGCATTCACTCATTATGAAAGATAGCCAGAAACCATAAATACTTGTATAAATTCATTTTTTTCCCATTGCCAATTTTAACTTTTTTATAATACCCATTATTATCTAAAATAGTCTCTTTTTAGTTGTTCTATTAGAGTTGTCCCATTTTCCCCCATTGCTCTCCCCTGTCCTGCCCACCACCCCCCTCCCACTAAATTCTATCTTATAACTATACCATCATCTGCTTAAATAACTTGTTATTTATTCTCTTGTTTCTGACATTTAGATTTTCTGAAATTTGATTTATAAATAATGCTGTAGTGAATATCTTTGTTTATAATTGTTTGCATGTTTATTATTTCCTTAGGCTGGATTTCTTAAGGTGAAATTATGAAATCAAAGGGTGTCAACATTTTTAAGAAGTCTCATAAATATACTAAGGTTTTAAATCAGTGGAGGTTACTTTGGAGTATCTTAGGGAAATTACTAGTTTTTTCATATTTAAAATGTCAATGAGCATAATTTTGAAAATAACCAAACTTTATTTTGGATAGAGCATTGTTCTAAGTGATTTACGTGCATTATTAACTCATTTAATCCTTACAGCAACCCTTTGGGTTAGGTGCTATTATCCCTATTTTAAGGTGGCGGCCAAAGAGTGAAAGTGTAAGCAGTGTGACCCCAGAGTTTTTGTATTTAACCATTGTGCTAAACTGTTGAGTGTTCCTGTATCTTGTTTCTTTTCTTCTTATATTCTCTCCTATCATATTCTACCACTATCAAGGATTATATCCTGTGTCAGGTTTCTGGGAAATATGTTTTGACTTTAATGGTCTGTGAGTTCAAAAAATTTGGAAACACATTCATTTCAACCAGCGCCTGCCATTAACAATAGAGTAATTAATTCACATTAGGTATTTCTCTTCCCGTTTTCTTGGGCTTTCTCAGTGTTTGTTTCTTCATTCTTTCTCAGTACTTTTGTCTTGTTGATATTCATCTCTTGAAAGTTTAAAGTTTATATATCATGCTGTTTGGTGTTATTTATAGTCATTATTACCCCTAAGAACATGGAGGCAGGCAGAAACAGCTTCCAGAAACTCAAGGAAAATTGTGTCTTTTATTAAAAAAAAAAAAAATGCAGACATAACTTTAGATAGATTGTAATTACTTCTTCCTGGTTTCTAGCTCTTTTTACAACAAATTTACACCATTTTATGCTTGTGTGAAACCTTAAGGATAATAATGTTCAAGAAATTCTTCAATTTTTCCAATGGGTGAGCCCCGCCTCTTGTTTTAATTAGCAAACCCATGACTATTAATTAAAATTGGCATCATACTTCCAAAATTACATACCACTGACTACTGAACATAAAATCTTAATCAAAACATTTAGAAAGCTTGAATCCAACTTATTTTGTCTAATACGCTTGCTCAAGGGGGAAAATAATGAGAACCACAAGGTGACTCCTTTTTCAGGGAGTCCACAGGAACTTTCAAAAATTAATGATGCTGATGATGTTTCCAGTTTCTTTTTCTTTCTACCAAGACACAAAGCTTGCTTCTAGTAGCATTGTCCACCCTCATGGAGGAGGGAAGCAAATCAGTGACAGTGAGTCAGCAGGAACTTTGTATGGATATGAAACATGACCGTGACCTAAGGGGTCTCACTAGGGTTTTCGGCAGATCAAGGAAGGGGAAAGAAAAAAGAAGCAGATAGATGGTAAGGCCCACAGTAGGAGAGTAAACTGGTGCCCCTACTAAATGCCAGCCACTGGTTTAGGAGCTTTCCCAGAGGCTACCTCATTTTTCTTTTCTGAAAACCACCAGGCCAGAATTTATCACTAACCTTATTTTACAGATAATGAAAGCAGGTTAAAAGCGATTAAGTCACCTTCATACAGCCGTGCAGAAGGCATGTGGGAGAACCTGTTTTCTTTTCCATCTGCTCTCTCGCCCCTTGGTGGTGCATGTGTGTTGGATCATCTCTCCCCATCAAGATCCAATCCAAATTTCATCCATGCTGTGGCCACTGTAAGGAGGGAAACAGTTGTTTGAGCTGGCTTCTGAATAGGAGTAGGTGAAGAATAACAACAAAATGATGGCAACAATAATGATTAACTGAAATTTAGAGTTTGTTGTATACCAGGCTGTTTCAGACACATTATCTCATTTATTTCCCCAAACAACTGAAAGAGGTGGCTACTATTATTATTACCTCTTCTATACATGAGGAAACTAAGTTATCAAAAGTTTAATCTTGGAATCATAAGGTTAGTAAGCAGCAGAGTTGTTATTCCAACCTAGGTCTAATTCCAGAACTCAGATTTTTAACCACTTTTCCTGAATAATGCACACACACACACACACACACACACACACACACACAGCATGAGCATGATCACATAGGTGTGATCTTAAGCATGTAGAGGAATAGAGCTTCTTAAAGTACAAGAAGGACTAGAAGATGGGGTAGGGAAGGGGAGATACTAGAATAGATATTGGGACTGATAAGGAATAATAGGGCCAAATATTTAACTTTTTAAGGATTTCTATTTATTTTGTTTTATATACATTAAGTCTTTGTTCCTGTTTCATCACTAGTACTTCATTTGTCATTGTAAACATTACTAAATTGGACTCTTTTAGGTGATAAAGAATGATCAGAAAGATATGAAAACTGGCACAATTATTGTACAATTGAGAAAGATTTAAGTAAGTGTCAATTATTGTTCTTTGGAATATTCATGTAAACGCCTTGTTGGGTGAGGCCAGAAAATTGCAGTTACAAAAAGTGGATTATGAAATTCACACTATATTGTCCAGTACACCTAGCAGGCAGTTACCAAGTGATTTAAAAATAAATACATAAAAGTAATTGAACAGTCTTTAATTTAAAGACTATGCCTTAATAAAATTCTGAACTGTATAGAATAAACAAACTGTTTTGAAAATAAAAGAGCATTTTTATTTTTTTAATAATTTTTTTATTTGTTTGTTTATTTATTTTTAGAGAGAGGGGAAAGGAGAAAGAAAGGGAGAGAAACATCACTGTGTGGTTGCCTCTCACTTGCACCCCCAACTGGGGACCTGACGTGCAACCTAGTTATGTGCCCTGACTGGGAATCGAACCAGCGACACTTGGTTCGCAGGCCGACACTCAATCCACTGAGCCACACCAGCCAGGTGAAAAGAGGATTTTTAAAGGGTTAATGCTTTTCTCTGCAAATTAAATGATTCCTCAAACATAATTTCAGTAATAGCTTTTATAAAAAATGCTACTCCTGCTTTTTCCCTGCTGTTGCTTTTATACAAGTGATACAAAAACAACTTTCCACATTTTTCTCACTTGATTTGATGTGTCAACACTGACTGAAGCACTTTCTCCTGTTATGTATGTGTTATGTATTTTATTTGTAACATATCTTTCTTATTGCATGAAAAGGCATGCGAAATAGAGGACCTGGCAATATTTATACTTTGGCCCATTTAGTATGGAAAGTTTTCTTGCAGTATTAGCCTTCACATTTATCCTTTAAGCATCATGGATGTATGTTTTGGGACTTTCCTCTGGATGTGTTATAAGACAATAGTATCGACTATCTTTCTCTAATAATCTATTAGTGCACTCAGTACACTTTTCTCCACTATCATGTATGATGCAGTAATATACTTTAGTCAATTATATAAATGCACTTTCATTATCTTATTTATAATTTGATTTTGGAGTTCCGGGAACCCCTCTAGGGAACTGTGGGTGCCAGAACACAGGATGAAAACCATAACTGTAGGAAATGACTATTCATTAAAGGTGAGAGACATAGACAGATCTGCATTTCAGAATAGCAGCACTGTCATGAAATGGTGGGTTAAAGAGGGCCATATTAACAGCCAAGAGATGTACTAGAAGGTTATTGTGAGAGACAACAGAGGATTAAATTTTGGAATAGGAATTAGAAAAGATGCAATATTTGAGAAGTACAATTAATAAAAGTTAGACAGTTATTTATCATCAGATTTGATAAATAAGAAGAGGATATTGATGGCTTCCTGTTTTGGAGACCACCATAATTAATGGTGAGGCTGGTGAAGACAGATAGCATGCTGAAGGCAGAGGAACATGCTTACACCAGTTCACAGTGAGCGGAAAAAGAATTTTTTATTTTAAACACAGTTGAAGCTGAGGTAGTAAATGTCCAGTGGACAGTTAAATACAGATCTCGAGCTCCAGAGAAAGATTAGGGCCGGTTTTGAATTAGATAACCATATTGATAAATCCATGGGAGTGATGCCACAAGGAATAATTTTTAACAACGATATTCTAGATGGGTTGTTTAATGAAGAAAAAAATAGAAAACTCTCTCCCTTTTTTCTTTTCCTCTACCATATTTATCATATATGGACTCTTCAGGATCATCAACTGAAGAATAATACCATTTGTACAAAGAGAGTCAGTTTTGAACAATATAAAGCATAGATCCAGACGAACTGGATTCCAATAGTAGCTCTGTTTACTGACCAAGTAGCCTTGAGAGATTCAGTTAACCTCTCTAAGTCCAATTTTTCTATCTGTAAAATGGCAATAATTCTTACTTCATAAGGTAATCCTGAGGACTAAATGTATGTAAAGTATTTATTACAGTGCTTCAAATTAACAAATGTTCAGTAAATGTATATGTTACCACACTGGGTTAGATTAGACACTAAATAGGCAATTTGTGGACTGGTCTAAAACTGCAACTACACTTCTGTGGGAAATTTTCATGTTCCAAGCAAATTGGCTTTGATACTACAGTCTCCATTACACAAACATTTAAGTACTTACTTTAACATTCAATTTACTTTTTAAAGGAACAGCTGATCTTTCTAATTGCCAATCCTTTTTACTCAACTCTTCAGCTACCATTTTAATCTCACAACTAATATAAATTCCACCCTGAAGTGAGAGTTCCTCAGGACCAAGGACGATGTCTTTATTGAATAATTATTTATCGAGCATCTGTCTGCCAAAAATTGAACGTAAAAATATTTATGCAATATAGTTCCTTTCCTCGTGGGACTTAAATTCTGAGAAAAATTATACGCAAATATAATGCAAGATACTGTGTTTATAATAAAGACGTGTACCAAGAACTATGAAGAATAGTGGAAGAAGAGATTCATTTTATCTGGATTAACAAGGAAATCTTAGTAAAGAGGGTGACATTCAAACTGGACCAAATATGCATCAAAGTCAATAATGAACGAAAACACATTAGGGAACAGAGGGGTATACATAAGCTGCTACTACAGGCAAAGATTCACAAGTGGACCTTGAATACAGAAGATGAGGATAAAAGGCAAGTATCTAGGCACATATGTAATAATAAGATACACTTATTAATAAATAGTAAGATGGTTGATGCAAAATAAGGAAAATAAGATCAGAGAGGTGCTACCTCAGAACAAGACCCTGAAGAGCCCTGGGAACTAAGCAAGGAAGGTCCATAGACTTGGCAATTCAAAGACTTTATGCAATTAAAAAAAACAAGAGGATTATACATTCTAAAGCCAAAGTACTATATGTAACATGGTAAAAGCAAGAGTTGGAGGAAGGTTAATCAAGCAGGGAAAGTTGTGGGTAAAGATAACAAACTGGATAATCTTGAAAACAATTTTATTAACAGGTGTGTGTGACCTGTTATAGGCCTAGGGCTAGTACATCTTTGGAGAGCAACTATAAATATATAAAATGACATTTCATGAACATCATCTGGGGTATTTGAACAATAATGTCACTGACAGATATAGCAAAAGTGACATGAAAGATGATGACTTCTTTTTTAAGTAAAGAAAATGTATTTAGTGCTGTCTATATGCCAAGTAACATGTGACATTATATAATGCTATCATACATGTATATTTATATAATGTGCACATTGATTGTTTCAGTAAGCAGTTATTTCCTCCTGCATATCTTATTTCTCCAAATAAATTATTCATTTTTGCTTGGCAGGATCTTATTTCATATTTCTTATACAGTATTTCCTCACTTATCACAGATATTACATTCTAGAACCCCCCACGATATGTGAAAATCTGCGAAGTAGGAACTTTTCATTTATTTTAATATTTATATATATTTTAAGACTTTATAAACCCTTCCCACACACTTATAAACAATTCCCAGTCTCTTATTAACCTTTCCCACTCTCTTATTAACCTTTTTCATAATTTTATAAACACTACTTATGTTCTTAAACAAATTCTACACTCTTTAACATACGTAACTTTAACAACATACATATACAGTACCACAAAATCCCACGATATAGCAAAAAATCTGCGATAAATAATTAAATATAATATTTTTAAAATCCCCTGATACAGTCAGGCTGCAATAAGTGAACTACATATAGAGAGGGACTACTGTACATTAAAGAGCCTACCAACATAAATAACATATGGGGACTTCCAGTAAAGATGGCAGCATAGCTATACGCAGTACTCACCTCTTCCCACAACTGCACCAAAATTATAGCTAAACTACAGAACCATCATCATTCAGAACTGCCCAAAATCTGGCTGAATGAAAATCTTACGACTAGGGAATTAAAGAAGCTACTTTGGAGACTGGTATGAGAGGCAGCGACACAAAACAGGATGGTCCAACACCCACATGTAATGAATAAAAACCAGGAGAGATACCTCAGATGCAGAGTTACCCCTGAGGAGGGAGGGGTTCCAGCCCCACACCAGGCCTCCCAGCCCAGGATTCCAGGGCTAAGAAGAGAGGTCTCCATGACTTATGACTGTAAAAACCAATGGGAATTGAGGCTGAGTGAGACAGAGGACTTCTTGAGTCCCAAGGAAGTACCTCCTAAAGGGCCCACACATAGACTTATCTAGACTCACTCACTGTAAGCTACAGCACTAGGGCAGCAGCTTGAAAGGCACTAGAGACAAATAAGGAGAAATTGAATTGTCTAGGAGTAAGGTGAAAGCTCATTGGGCAGCTTTCTCCCAGACAGAAGGGATGGCAAAGATAATTGTTCCTTTGATGAGCTCTCCCCACACAGAGGTAGCAGGCAGACCATATCTGAGACTCCATCAAGCTGACTCACACCATTCGCCCTGCCCCAGGGATTCTGTGAGGACCAGCCTCACCCAGTTTGTGGGCCCATCTAAGCTGTTTCCAATGCCTTTTCCGTAGGAATGGCTTGCTGCAGCTCATGCTTCAAACTTCCCTAAAATCTCTCAAACAAGCAGAATCTGGCCTCAGTGTGCCCTGTACCTCTCACTAAGTGGCCCCAGCCCCAGCACTAGCAGCAACCAACTTTGGTTCACAGTTTGGCCTCTCCTTGGGACCTCCAAGCCCAGCACAAATAACAGCCATCTGCAGATCATTTTGTAACTCATGCTGGGTGCCCTGTGCAGAAAACAGGTGGTGGTTGAACTTGGCCTGCACTTCCTGGGAGGTCTCAGAGCAAGGAAACTCAGTGGACATCTTCAGACCACATCAAAGCACCACCAGGCAACTACCTACATAAGTGACATACTCTTGGGCAAACTCAACAGGCAACAAAGCCCCGCCAAAATAAGTCCTGCTCCCTGGGGTGAGCCCCTGCACAGCTGATTCTCCATGGTGGCTGGAAGTTGGTAGTCAGTGGTGGCAGCCAGTCCTTGAAGCCAATTGGCCTGGGGGATAAATCCCTTCCATTGACATGCCACAGCAATCAAAGCTCAACTATCATACAACAGGAGGGTATACACAGCCCACATGGGAGGTGGGTGCACTGGGAGTGCCCAAATAGGGGGACCAGGAAGACTGTGCCACTGGACCCTACAGAACACCCACTATATTAGGCCACTCTACCAAGCCCAGGAGACACAGAAGCTCTTCCTAATAGAAACAAACATAAGGAGGCTGTCAAAATAGGAGACAAAGAAACATGTCCCAAATGAAAGAATAAAATGGAGACAAATCATCTGTAGATTCAGTTTAAAACACTGGTTTTAAGGATGCTCAATGAACTTAATGATAACTTCAACAGCATAAAAAAGAACCAGTCAGAAATGAAGGATACACAAACTGAATTGAAGAATAATTTACAGTATAATTTAGAGTAGATAAAGCTGAGAATAAAATCTGCAATTTGGAATATAAAGATACAAAACACACTCAATCCGAATAGTTTAAAAAAAAACAAGAATCCAAAAAATTAAGATAGTGTAAGGAGCCTCCGGGACAACTTCAAATATACCAGTGCTTGCATCATGAGGGTGCTGGAAGGAGAAGAGAGAGAGTAAGAAATTGAAAACCTACTTGAAAAAATAATGACAGAAAACTTCTCTAACTTGGTGAAGGAAATAGATATACAAGTCTATGAAGCTCAGTGAGCCCTAAACAAGATGAACCCAAAGAGACCCACACCAAGACACATCATAATTAAAATGCCAAAGGTTAAAGAAAAAGAGGAAATCTTAAAAGCAGTAAAAGAAAAGCAGTTAGTTACCTGCAACAAAGCTCCCATAAGACTATAAGCTGATTGCTCAACAGAAACTTTACAGGCGAAGAGCAATTGGAAGAAATATTCAAAGTAATGAAAAGCAAGGACTTACAATCAAGACTACTTTTCCCAGCAAAGCTATCATTTAGAATAGAAGGATATATAAAGAGCTTACCAGATAAGAAAAATTTAAAGGAGTTTATCACCACCAAATAAGAAATGTTAAAGGGGAAGAAGAAGAAGAAGAAGAAGAAGAAGAAGAAGAAGAAGAAGAAGAAGAAGAAGAAGAAGAAGAAGAAGAAGGAGAAGGAGAAGGAGAAGGAGAAGGAGAAGGAGAAGGAGAAGGAGAAGAAGAAGAAGGAGGAGGAGGGGGGGGGAGGAGGGGGGGAGGAGAAGGAGAAGAGGAAGAGGAAGAAGAAGAAGAAGAAGAAGAAGAAGAAGAAGAAGAAGAAGAAGAAGAAGAAATGTGAACAATAAAATGGCAATGAATACATATCTATCAATGATTGAATATGAAAAACAAAATAAATGAATGAGCAGAACAGAGCAGACTCATAATAACAGAGAACATTTTGATGGTTGCCAGATGAAAGGGAAGTTGGGGGCATGGGTGAAAAAGGTGAGAGGATTAGGAAGTACAAAACAAATCGGTTGTTAAAGTACAGCACAGGGAATATAATCAATAATATTGTAATAACTCTGTGTGGTGTCAGATCAGTATGAGATTTATTAGGAAGATCACTTAGTAAGTTATATAATATCTAATATCTAAAGTGTACACCTACAGGTAATATAATAGTGTATATCAACTGTAATTGGAAAACTAAAAAATGATTTTAAAAAATTTTTAAAGAAAGAAATTATTAATTTTATTGTTTTCTTTGTCCAGGTTCTGAATAATGCCTATTTCTCTCTTTCTTTCTTTATTTTTATTGTCTTAAAATTTTTTATTAATTATGCTATTATATGTGTCCTGAAATTTCTCCCTTTATCCCCCTCCACCAAGCCCCTCCCACTGCCTCAGGCAATTCCCACACCATTGTTCATGTCCATGGGTCATGCACAGATTCTTTAACTACTCCATTTCCTATACTCTATTTTACATCCCCATGGCTATTCTGTAACTACTATTTGTACTTCCAAATCCCCTCACCTCTTTACTCTTTCCCACATTCCTCCTGCCCTTCTTGCCACCACCAAAATGCTCTCTGTATCCATTCTTCTTTGTTCTTCTTTTTTACTTAGTTTGTTTTTTAGATTCAATTGTTGATAGTTGTGTATTTATTGCAATTTTATTTTTCATAGTTTTGATCTTCTTTTTCTTAAGTCCCTTTTACATTTCATATAATAATGGTTTGGTAAAAACAATAATAATAATAATAATAATAATAATAATAATAATGGTTTGGTGATGATGAACTCATTTAGTTTTTTCTTTGTCTGGGAAGCACTTTATCTACCTTTCCATTCTAAATAATATCAATGTTGGGTAGAGCAATCTTGACTCTAGGTCCCTGCTTTTCATGACTTTAAGTATTGCTTGCCAATCCCTTCTAGCTTGAAAAGTTTCTTTTGAGATATCAGCTGACAATATTATAGAGACACCCCCATAGGTAACTAACTGCTTTTCTCTTGCTGCATTTAATATTTTTTATCTTTAACCTTTGGTGTTTTAATTATGATTGTCTTGGAGTGGGCCTCTTTGCATCCATCTTGTTTGGGACTCTCTGTGCCTTCTGGACTTGCATGTCTTTTTCCTTCACCAAATTAGGAAAGTTTTCTTTCATTATTTTTTCAAGTACATTTCCAATTTCTTCCTCTTTCTCTTCTCCTTCTGGCACCCCTGATGTGAATGTTAGAATGCTTGAAGTTGTCCCAAAGGCTGCTTACACTATCCTCATTGTTTTAATTCCTTTTTCTCCTTGTTGTTCTGACTGGTTATTTTTTGGTTCCTTATGTTCGAATGTTATCATTGATTTGATTCTTGGCTTCATCCACTCTACTGTTGTTTCTCTGTAAGTTCTTTATTGTTTGAGAGGATTTAGGAAGTTGTGAAGCATGAGCCAAAACCAGCCATTTATATGGAAAAGCATCTTGGTTGGGCCCTTAAGTTGTGTGGGACAGGGTCTCTGGGGGGTCTTCAGGGGAGCGCAGTGTTAACAAGGTTGATGGAGTATCAGATATGGCACCAGCCTGTCAACTCTGTGGCTCTTTTGGGATGGGGTTTCAGAAAAGGGACAATGCCTCTGCCCACCTTTCTGTCTTAAAAAAAGCTGTCCCCCAACTCTTGCTTTGATGCCAGACATTTCAGTTTCTCCTTGTATGTTACTGGTGCCTTTAAAGCTGCTATCCCAATGCTGGAGCTCAGAGGGAGTGAGTTTGAGTAGGTGAGTCCATGTGTGGGTTCTTTAAGAGGAACTGTTGGGGATCCAGGCATTTCTTCCACTGACTCAATCCCCTCTGGTTTTTGCAGCAGAAGTTATGGGGACTTATCTTCCTGAAACTGGAACCTGGGAGGTGGGGGGAGGGCTGGTGTGGGATTGGGACTCCTTGTTCCTGAGATATCCCTCCCAAATTGTTATCTACCACACATGGATGTGGGACCAGCCTCTTCCATGCCTCTACCCCTTTTATCAGCCTGGATGGATGGGGTTTCTTTAATTTCATAGTTGTTAGACATCCTTTCAACTTGTTTTCTGACAGTTCTGAGTGATGGCTGTTCTGTATTTTAGTTGTAATTTTGATGTGGTTGTGTGAGGAGGCAAGCCATGTTTACCTATGCCACCACCTTGACTAGAAGTCTGAAGTATGCCTATTTTTATATGACAGAGGTTTTTTGGCAGTCTAGTTACTACTTGTCAAGATATTCTTATAAAAATTTGATGTCCTACATGGAAATAAACTATATATTCCTTATAAAAAAGAACATAACTTTGACATTTAATAAAATCTTGTCTGTTCAAATAACTAAACCAGAATTATCAGAAAACTAGCTCAAATCCTAGATGGAGTTGGCAGTGAATAAGCTTGGAATCCACTTCTCTATATTGCTGTATAACTTCCTAATATTGATAGAGTAGGAAACATGTCAAACAGTACCAAGTCATTATAGATGGTAAAACTATGGTTCAGTTTATCTTGTGATATTCAGCAGAACAAATTTTATGGATCTAAGAGATCAAGGGAAATAGTGAGGATCAGTTCCTGTCCACCACGATGTGTTTTTTCACTTTAAAAATGTGATCTCAAAAGAAGGGTGAGGGTACGGGAATAAGGATAAATCAGTCCAATCATTCACAACAAGGAATTTATTTCACCAGAAAATAAAAATGACTTTAATTGCATGTTTGGATACCCTTTCTTGTCAAGAATCAGGGCTTTCATGTGAGATAAAATGCACATTTACAGTAACTTTAGATTTGGGGGTAGAATTTCAAGTCCTCGTCCATCAGCATATCATAATAGATGAATGTGACCCTTGGATAATAGCACTTGTTTGAGCACTTTTAGAAAGAGCAAGGGAATCTGTGCAGTACAGGAGTTTAGAATTTTAAGGACTATTTTCAATGAGAAACAAAACCTACTCAAAATATGTTGGCAAATCCATATTTAGAATCTATGCTGTCACGCTAATGTCCAGGGACAGTTAAGGAAGGAAAGAAAAACCCAAGGCCACTGGGAATAGTCTTGAGAGTATTTTTATAGGGCTTATCTGTGCTCACATGCCTAATTTTTTTTCATGTGCAGAGAATGGCCACTTGCTTGAGACAGGCCCAGTGCCATCCTTTATTCAAGTTCTTTTATATTCCTCTTTTTAAAGAAGCTGTCAAGTTCTTTTTTTGCAGCTGACAGAAAAGGCCAAATCTGTGGTACAGGAAAGGAGGAGCCAAAAGAAACTTTTTTGTGTTGATGTTTTACTAAGTGAGCTAAGGATGAATTTTAGAATCATGTAATTTACTCTGGAGGCATTTACTGTACATAGCTATAGTGATGGTAATTTCTTTCATTGTTGAAGTGAAAAGATAACCATCAATCAGTTGTCAATTGGTCAATTGCAGAAGTGATGAAAAGAAACTGGTAGGAACAATCACTTTTGTGGCTACCTAGACCATTTGTAGGCTTAAGAAAAGTATGGAAACTGGATTGTGTTTTAAAAAGGGATTGGACCAGATTTTCAGAAAGGTTAATAGGCATAACTTCCTTGTAAAGAATGACTTTGCAATTACATATAACAAGAAAATGCATTTTAAAAAATCAAAAATTAATAAAGACATGGGATTCATTTAAAAAGCAAAATAAATATTATTAAACTTGATATCAGATAAGTAAGCTTCCCAAAACCTTGAATTTCAGTGAGTTTTTAATGGAGCAAATATACATAGCTTACTGTTAACCCAAGAGGACATGTATTTGAAAACAAATTTTTGAAAGTTATTTTGTACTTAGGCATTAGTCTTGATATTGGGCACTTTAAAAAAGATAACTTTCCAAGTATTTAGCATAAGAAATTGAAGGTCCAAGTTAATTGTGAACATTATTAAGCAAATATCTACAGATAATTTGATTTTTTTTAAACCTTTGGAAGCTCACATAAAGATTAAGATAAGTTTGAAAATCATTAACTGGCATAAAAGGCAAATGGCACTTTGGGATTTAGTGTTATAAGCATCATTTCATTTTAATTTACCCTATTTTCCTAAGAATAGCAATGTTATTGATTTATTCTGAGAGGGTTTCCACACACAGTGATTTTTTTTTTTTTTTTTTTTTTTACTGTGGTAGGTAATAAAAAGGATTACAGGCCCCCAGAAGGATGAGATATCATCAGTTTGTAATCCAGCCCATGGTTTCCTAGATACCGTATTGTCTATTCTGTTCCGCTATGTGAAAAATGTTGAATATCAACAATGGGTTTCAGTGCTGTATTGTTGAGTTTTGTATGAACTAATCTAGCTTCACTAAGGAAAGAAAAAAAAAAAAGAAATAAAGAAAGAAGAAAAAAAAAGAAAGAAAAAAAAAAAAACCCACAGCTTTGGACAAAAGTCTATAGCCAGTGCATTTGAAACTCCCCTTGCACAAGGGCTGACTGTAGCTGGGGGAAGACAGTTTACTCATTTGCTCTCTCCTTTCATCCAGTCAGCAGGCCCTCTTCTCAGGTGTAGATCACCTAACCTATTATCATTTCACCTGTTTTGATTCTCTGATGAGGAACATCCCAGGACTTATCAGCTGGGATAGGCCTCATATACAAGACAGCTCTGTTCAGTATTTGGAAGGTAAGCTATTTGCACAACTTCTCGGCTGTAGTGTGCTGGCCTGGCTCTAGAACTTTGCAGCCTATCACTTATTTTTAACTTTTACTGTTTCTTCTCTCTTCTTCTTTTGGAGAAAGAAAACCTGACAGGTTTCTCCGGAAAAGTGGCCATCCATGGAATGAATGAAATGTTCCCTTTCTGTTCCAGTAAGTAATTGACTTGTAACTAAAAATTGAACTGGCTGCTATGTCAACTGCAATGTGAGCTGCTGCTGGCACAGGTGTTGCTTACTCTTTAGCCTGGAAAGAAAGGGGGCTTAATCTGTGATTAAATTTCAAGTCAATTGACCTCAACATGATAGTACATAATTCTCACTTGCCTACCGAATGGCCTGAGCTTTTATTTTGACCCTGATTCTCGCACCTGTGTTTTTAATGTTTGGTGTTGCTAGAGCTGCTCTTTTGGTTAGAAATAAAGTGGGTGGAGAACAGTTCTAAGTAAATAACAAATGATGGTCAGCCAACTATGTCTTTAATCCAGTGCTCAATGTGTTCTGTTTCTCTAATGCATAAACTAAGGTCATATAAATTATTTTTAAACTTTTATTTTTAAAAGTATGCATTAATGGAGAACGATTTTATTACTAGAAATGCACAATACATCAAATAAGTGAATTACAAATAAGCAAAGGCTGTGAGACTTATGATGCTGTTTCCAAAGGCTTAGCTTTGATTATGTAACTTACCATAAGCTTTTTAAATATGCCTTGCACCTTAATGCTTTCCTTAGCCCTGAGAATAAAATAGCAGCATTGTTTTTCTTAGTTTCTGTAAATAAAACAAAAGGCTTTAACTTAGCAAGACCGCACTATTTGACTTTTGGAGACAAACCTGTATCTACTTCCTAAAAGCAAAATAAAAATCAATGACGTCTAAAATTACCATTTACACTTGAAGCTGTTCTCCATTCATTTTATGTAAAATGGTTGCATGCTAAGAACTGGTCTGTAAGGTGAGAGCAGCGGTGTAGACTGTTGTTTTTTCTTCCTCATGTCCTTTTTAACCTGAGTTAGAAGAAAGTGCTGAGGATGCTTGCTTCACCCTGCTTTTAGTGCCAGGCTGTGACCAGTCTCTGTGAAGCCATTTCTGACCCTCTGCTTGCAGTAGTGAGTCTGAATTTTTCCCCTTCTTAGCCCAGCACTGTCAGTCAATTATAGGACTGAACTGAACCAGAAAATCTGGTACAGTCTGGTAATTAGTACAAAGGGTTTCCAGTCTAGTGTAAAGACAGGATGCAAGAGCCCCAGCAGTCACAGAAATCATTTTGATTGGCCATGGACATTGCCTTTTAGTGCTGCTCGGTGACTTCCTAAAGATATTGCCTCCTACCCTACAGGTTTTCTCCTTCGAGTACATTATGGACCCTTTTTAAAGTCATGTGTGTGTGTATGTGTGTGTTTCTTTTTTTAGATCCAACTTCTCCCATTTTTAATCTGTCATTTTTGCCTATCAAACAGACACATTTTGACTTGCCCAACAAAGAACCAAGTTATCAACACTCACAGAAACTGACATTTTTAATTCAGGCTTCATTATGTCTCTGAATTATGACAGTGAAGTACAAAGACATTTTAAGAGTTTTTTCATTATTTTTAAAATCCAGCATTGGGATGTTTATCTTCCTGTAGTATTCATATTTCCTTTTCTACCTTCATTCTCAGTAATATATAATTAGCATTATCAAAACCATCAGTTATTATCCTTTATGACTTTTGACCTTTATTTTTTTAATGTCTGAAGATAACATTCTCTAAAATAAGTAAAAACTCCATGAGAAATTTTAATGAAATATTTTAAGGTTATAAAAACAATGAAATAATTTAAAATGTGAATCTTTTAAACATCAGCATTACCTGACTAGGCAAGTAATGAGTTATATGATAAACTATACTGACAAAGTACATTTCAGGAAAAAAAAATTTTAAATCAAATGCATTTGATAGCAAATGTAATTTTATAGGATATTTTCATCATGCATTTTTAACTACTACTTTGGAGCTCCTGACTTATTATTTATGCTATTTTTGGATAAATTGTACTTTTTTGCAAAAGCAAACATCCTCTTTGATTACAGATTACAATCACTCATTAGTCACACATTAGATACATGAAAGCACTTGGTAGCTTGTCTCTGTAACAAATGCCTGCTTCCAAAAGATAGATATATGTATATACCTAAGGGCAAATTTAATGCTGACACCCTATACAAAAGTACAAATGTGACAATGCCCACAATAACAAGCAAAGAAAGCACAGGATTTTTCGTTTTCCAGAATGCTATCTTTAGAACAGTCCACATCATGATTTTCATAGTGATGCATGTATGTTGTGAATCTTATAAATGACTCTTTACAATATCTTAATGTAGCTTTTAGTATCTGTTTTATCCAGTATACAATCTTAACAAAAGTAGTTATGTTACCATG
Organism: Furipterus horrens; assembly: GCF_987537825.1. Taxonomy (NCBI): domain Eukaryota; kingdom Metazoa; phylum Chordata; class Mammalia; order Chiroptera; family Furipteridae; genus Furipterus; species Furipterus horrens. The sequence goes on from NW_028327171.1 coordinate 42,970,389, forward strand.
TCTGTGACTGATATTTGCATGTCTGATTTTGCCATTAAATTTCAAGAAGGTTAATATTGCTTTTAGAAACTTGTCATAAGTAAGCCATTTTCCTAGTAAATATGCCATAATTTTAAAGGCTATTCAAGAAGCAATGTTTCTCTTTCAATAGTTTTGCATATGTTTCTCTATTGTTTTTTACCCATAATATAGTGTAATGCTTTGAAAAGAATACACATATTCATATAATTATGACGTTCTGTTTTAAGCAGAACCTTGCCCATTAAAAACTAAGAGGGTCTTAGAAAATGATATGGTAACTTTTCAGTCACCACATTTGCATTCAATTTTAATTTGCCATCAAATCTATATCTTGAAATGCATCCATAAAATAACTAAGGGGAGAGTACATTCTTGTAATATTTTTCTTAACTTATTTTTTGAATCAAAAATATACATTAAAATTCAAAAGGTGATTGATACACGTAGTATGTTCTGTAACAGCAGAGTGCTGTGTGGATCTGTATCAAATTACAGGGGTTCACAGGCTCTAATATGGACACAAACATTCTTTTCTACCTCAGTCTTATTCCTGGTGGCAGGAGTAAGACTTGCAGAGAATCCCAAAGACTATCTAGCATTGAGACTTTCAGATTGTGTACCCTTGAGCTCTTAGGTTCTTTGAGGATACTCAGGACCGTGGGGGAGGGGAGGGTAAGTGGCCTCTTACCTCCTTGAGATCAGAGAGCATCTCTGCTTTTATCTGCTTAGTCTATTAGAGTTCCATATAAGATGAAAATGCCATGCTGAAGGGAAAAAAGTAAAAAAAATTACTAACAGACCATTTTATAAATAAGGAAAGCAGGATTTACTTAAGGTAAAACAGTAAATCAGTGACAATGTCAGTTCTATAGTCTAATCTTGTCTCCTAATCCCAAACTCACTCTACTAACCTATGATAAATTTTCCCTAAGTAGTCATGGATCTTTTCATGTAATCATCCTAAGCTATATATTAAAAATACACACAAATAGATCCATAGCCCTATGTTGAAAATCATTATACTTACTGAGGATACAGTATCTAGGTGGTAAATATAATTGAGTAATATGTTGTTGACCCAAATCAAGCCTTTTATTTGGTAATACCATTAAATCTGGGGACATTATCACAGCCCTAAGGTTAAATACTGATTCATCTATTACTTAGTAAAGTACTATTCTGAAAGTAATTTTTTTAAATTTAATTGTGGTAAAAAAAAAAAAATGCATACCAAATTTACTATCTTAACTATTTTAAGTGTAAAGTTTGGTAGTGTTAAGTATATTCACACCTTTGTGCTTGGGGATGTCTTTCACAGTTGAAAAATTAATTTAAACTTAAATCTAAAAGAAAGACAATTAAAGAGAACAAAGCTTAATTAAGAGGCTACTTTTCTCAAAACATGTTTTATGGAATACTATCCCCATAGTTATACCATGGAAAAGAGTAAAATGGTCAAATAATTTTTGGAAATGTAGCATGCTGTGTCTCTCTCTAGGAAATTCACAGTGAAAATTTGCCATTGAAAAACTATAAGAAGTCATAATTGTAAAGATCGTTTTGAACTTTGTTTGCTATAGAGTATCCCAAACTATTTTTCATACTCTCCCTACGGTTTTGGGGGAAGAAAAAAAAAACTGTTTTTATTCTTTAGGGCTATTATTTTGTTGAACACATTTTGTGAAATTGTCCTCTAACAGAATTTTTGCAGTTTAAAAAAAAAAAAGACATACGATAATGTTTATTTTATTTATGTTAACTAGCTCTGTATTTACCAATCCTTATCCTCTTCTTGTGGATAGGACATTAATGGACAGCCCATTAATTCAATCACTCAGCGAATATTTAGGCACGGTGCTAAATGCTGAGAATATAATAATGAGTAAATCAACCAGGGCCCCTGACCTTATAGAGCTTACAATCCTAGTATTTAAAAAAGAAATAGAGGGAGCACAGCAATATTAGCTGTTTCCAGCACTCATCACTTATCAGACTATGTTTGCTTTGTTTTGTTTTCCCTAATTCTAAAATGAGAGAAGAGAGAAAAAATAGGAAGAAAAAAACAAAAAGCATGACACTAGTCCAGAAGTCTACAACCTGCTCTTTGAATAGAAATAACCCATATTTTCCTGAGGTGTACTTATGCATCAGCAATTAGATCTATGTTAAAATTCTCTGATAATCCACAGAAGGATTTCTATTGCTTAGAAAGACTAAGATAGGGTGGAAAGGAAAAGAAGAAAAGAAGGCAAGGGAGGGAAGAAGGAAGGAGGAAAGTGGAATGAGGAAGGAAAGAGGGAAGGAAAGAAAGCATTTCCTGGTCTCCCCTCCTATTGTAACTCCTTAGCTATTGATGTTACTTACCTTCTAAATAAGAAGATTCCTTCCAAGTGTCAGCTGAAGACCTTGTTTGGTAAACAGTCAGCAGGTCATCATTGTCTTTCTAATAATTCAAAGTGTGTCTCTCAATCAGATTGAAGTGTTGGTGGTAACCACTGGTCTTACCTCTGTCAGGAGGTATCTCTAGCTATCAATTTTCTCTCCCAGGTCCTGACCTTAATGCTGGGGAATCTGTGTCTTCATGTGAGCAGGTGTCTTCTAAGCAAGGAAAAGACAGGCCCATGGGCATAGACAGTACATGGTTCTCCAGAGCTGTCCCAGCCCTAGATACCTACACAAAAATATTAGGAAATGTTTCAAGAAGAGTGTTGTTTTCTTGGTACTGAGTGACCTGATGGGTAACACCTATATATATCACTTGAAAATAAATATTGTATGTTACTGACCTTTTGGTAACAGAGATTTGGGAAAGAGGAGAAAGGCTGTAAGATTTAAAAGAAGAAAAAAGCTTGCAACTAAGAGCAAAAGAAGGAAGAACTTGGGCCAGCACTGGTTTAACTGCACTTGCTGCCCTTGCTGTATCACAGGTGAGCCTGGAAATGGGGCCTGAGCCCAGGCCTCTGGGGTGTTTGCTGTTGCCCTCATGCTCCTCCCAGCATTTCCTTTGATGTGAATAATGTGAGATAAGATCATTATCAGAATAGTATGAAGAAAGAAATTTGTGATTTTCAAGTTAAAGTTAAGGGCTCTGTTAGTGTGTTTTCTTCTTCTAGTTAGCTGGGAATCAATTTTCTAATTCATTCTCTTCTCTGTCATTTGCCTATTGATAATATGTGAGGTGATGCAGTGCTTGTCCCTTTTTATTCCTTTTAATTAACTTTTAAAATCAATTATGATTACTTGTATAGATTTCTAGTCTCTCTTCTCATCAAATTTGTTTGGCTTATTTTTTTTATTTACACACCACTACCCAGCGCTGTGAATTAACAATAACAAAAAATCTGCATTCTTCCCTTCCACCTCTTGAACTAGAGAAATGGTTAGCTAATAAGAGGCTAAATGAGCCTTAGAGTATAGAGAAGCTGGAATCCTTAAATTATTTAAATTGAAAAATGGCTGGTTTTACAATCAGAAAAACTCAAGTGGTCCATAAGCCCTACTTGATTGTCCCCCCGTTATCTGGATGATCTTGCAATGACAGCTGGAGTTATCTGCCATCAGCGTCACTGTCCACAAAAGCTTCTCTGCTCTCTACTCAACTCTTCAGCAGCCCTGGGGAGCAGGAGCTATTTCAGGGGAGCAGGCCCTACAGGAATGGAAACTTTATTAAAATGCAAAGCTGTCTCTAGTGACATAAAAGCTCAGTAAAAAATGATGGATCTAAGACCACAGAGGCAGAAATTAACTGTAGAATGAAAAACTGAGATTTTATACACTGTGACCAATAGGTTAGGGTCAGTGTTAAATAAAAAGTAATGTGAAATAAACAGCAGTGTAAAAATAAAAGCAAGCGATGGAGGGAAAGGAAAATAAATAGATTGTTCAACATGAATAGTACAACAAATGCCATGTGTCAGCTAGCCCTTGCAGAATCCTGTCTCAGGAAGCAGCCCAGTGCAATTTATTGTGGGGTGTGAGGATAGTTGTCCACTTTGGAAGATTAGGGAAGTACCCCTAAGACATTCCTGACTTTCTTCTGGTGAGCAACTCATTTTTGAGCTATCGTGCATGAGTTTTCTGAAACTCTCTGTTACTAACAGAATTAGTAATAAAGATAGCAATAGGGCCATCACACTTTGCCCTGAAGTCTGAAAGTGGCCCTTCCCTTCACTTGCTATATGACCATGAGGAATCTAATCCTCAAAATATATTGTAACTGCATTTGCCTGATTTGATTCATTGTACTATAAAGTAACAAAATAAGATCTTAAATTTATTTGACACTGTCCATTCAACTCAAAGTACTCCATGTATATCACTCACTAATAAGTTGGTCACTAATAAGTTGAAATGTTGAAACAAAAACCAAGGCACTAAAGCATAGAACAATTACATAATTTGTTATAAACAAGAAAAATTAAAAACAAGGTCCAAGTGATTTCAATTTGAGTATAGTAAGTTCTTCACAAATCCCTTTATTTTGCATTCAAAATTCCTTACTATAAAAAAAAATCGACTCTTAGCACAATACTCTTAAAAACCAAAGTAGTGTGTTCCCTTCTGTACTTCACTACTTTGAAAAAATTTCTCAGGAGAGATTTATTAACAATATCATGACCACCAAGGCAACTACCAACAACCACTTACAGAGTGCCTACCACCTCCCCAGCTCTTCTCCGTTCTCCAAGCCTTATCTTCAAGCCTCATTTTCCCTTCTGTTCAGGAACCTTGAAAAGGGGAAACAAATCAAAATGTTCGTCTAAATTACCTAACTGGTAATTTCTCTTTCTATGCAACTAGAAAGTTTCGTTAACAGTTGATGAAACTAAATGAAGTACCCCATTCCTTCATCTTTAGCAGAAGTCATTAAAATTACTGGTCAAATCAAAATTACTCCAAATATCAGGAGAACCCCCAAATATGTAACACTTTTGTTCATAATTTCCTAAAAATATTGTATTCGTTTTTGATATATTTATAAACTGATTTTTTGTGATGAGAAAAGATTGGCAGAATTCCTTAAGACTTTTTTTTGAGCTGGCTGGTGTGGCTCAGTGGATTGAGTGCCAGCCTGTGAACCAAAGTGTCACTGGTTCGATTCCCAGTCAGGGCACATGCCTGGGTTGCAGGCCAGGTTTCCAGTTGGGGGTGCACAAGAGGCAACCACACAGTGATGTTTCTCTCCCTCTCTTTCTCCCTCACTTCCCCTCTCTCCAAAAATAAATAAGTAAAATCTTTTTTTAAAAAAACAACTTTATTTTCCCCATTTTGGTTCAGAGATGGCTTAAGGTGTGATCTTATAAACAAGCTTACTTCTCCAATTGAAGAAAAAAACACAGAGCATCCCCTTTGTCCAGCTCTCCCCTCCACCCCCATTAGTATGCACTGCTGCACACTTAAGGCCCAGAGAGCAACTTCTTTAACTTGGGAGGATGGCGTTTGTGAAACCCCAACCTTTGTTCCACAGGGACACTCATGTCAAATGATAGTCCCTCATTGTAACTGTAACTCCACCATGTTCTCCCATTCAAGACAGTGCATCCTAGTGTGAGTGGAGTGAAAATAATGCTATTACAGGGATAACCTTGAGTTTGCCTTATTATTATTTCACATTTCTTGTAATCACAGCTGATCATGACACACCAGTCTCATGACTCTGGGGCTGAAAACTACCCATTTGGCAAAATTGGCAGCCAAACTGACAGAGCCAATAAATGATAAGAGATCCTTAAATCCCTGGAGCTAATTCAAGGTCTGAGAGGACACTCTGAACCAGCACTGGCTCTCAGGAATCTTGCAGCAAATGATAGGGCCACGTCACACTACTCTGCTCCCTTCAGCCTGGTGCCACTCACTCCAGGTCAACTCAACAGACTCAAGGATTTTATGGACAAGGCTGGATAGAGTGTGTTTACATTAAACTAACATTAAAATTAGTTTAAGATACCTAACTATTAACAGTGCGAAATTAATTCCATGCACCATGACTAAATTTCTGTCTTTTTATTAATTGTATTGGCATATGTTAACTTGTACTTTACATTGAAAACAAAATTATTTTTAAAATTTTCACTGTTCAAAATGCAATTTTGGTTCTCTGGAGAGCTTTTGAAAAGGCCTATACTGAGACTATCTATACCCCAGACAAGTTAAATCAGAATCTCTAACAAGGGGATCCAGGCACTAGTACTTGTTAAAGCTCCGCAGATGATTCCATTTGTAAGCAAGGTTAAGAATCACTGGTCTCAAGAAAGAAAAAGCATAGGAGAGGAAGATTAGCATAGGGAGATATTAAGAAATTATGGTCATACAATTATAATTGGTGTTATTTGCATTTGTCAACCTGTTATTCCGAGAGCTGCCAGTGACACTGGAGATGAACCTAAGATTCCCAGACACCAGTCTCTTCCTCCCTCTACAAATCCTTGGAGTCTTATAGCCCTGTGAGCCAAGGACAAAAAGGAAGTGGAACTTCTCATGGTGGTAGAATTCTCTCAGAACTGATTCAGTAGCCCTGGCTGGTGTTTCTCAGTGGACTGAGCACTGGCCTGCAAACCGTAAGGTCACCAGTTCAATTCCTGATCAGGGCACATGCCTGGGTTGTGGGCCAGGTCCCCAGATGGCGGTGTGAGAGAGGCAACTGATGTTTCTCTCCCTCTCTTTCTTCCTCCCTTCTCCTCTCTTTAAAAATAAATAAATAAAAGCTTTTAAAATTTTTATTTAAAAGATTGATCCAATAAAACCTTTCTCTACTTTTCTCTTCTTAGAGGCAGGTAGAAGTAAAGAGTCGTAGGCCTACTACAAATTTCTTCAGCAAAGACAGATTCACACCAGAGTTTTAAAAATAATACAGAATATCTCTTGTAGGCAAGGTTCTAATTTAATCCTTAGTACAATCCCATAAGGCAGGTAAATGTTTCTCCATTTTACAGATGAAAACACTGAGAAACAGCAACATAAGAAGGCTGCCCAAGGTCATACAGCCAATGTGTGACTAAGCCTGGATCTTACTCTAAGACAGATGGAAAACTGACCAGGGGTCATCCAGCTATTCATGGACAGCTGTCTGTGTCAAAAAGAATCTTCCATTCTTTAAGTAGAGAATCAAATTAGTATGCTAATTTTTTTTGTGTTCTTTGCTAGTATGTATAAGCAAGCATTATACTCACAGACATAGAAAAGAATCTTAGTATTCAGATACCAGTATGGTGTTTGTCCTCTTTTGAAACATCATCGCTAGTTCTCATGACCAATTTAAGTCTATTGGAGTTTCTTTGATTTAAAAAAAAAAAAATAGGGGGGGCATATTTAAGAGAACCCAACATAGGCATCTAAACTCAAGCTTACATGAAGTCTTTGAAAATGTAGTATGACGCCTTCTTATAACATTTCTGAAATGGAAATAGCTCTTGAATTCACGGTAGTAGAAAACAAAACGAAAAAATCCATTTTGTATGTTCTCCCTATGAAACCCTAGAGTGTGATAGTGAAGTTGGGATTTGGCATCAACCCCAAACAGCTGGAGCCATCTGCTTCCTGTACTGTGAACTTTTCCTTAACCGGAAATTGCTAGCTACCTAGAGACACTGCCCAAGGTAGGACCAGCCCACAACCTACTTGAAGAAAACGGTTTATCATTTACTCACCAGGCATGGTTTTGTGTCATTTGTGTGTTAGGCACTGGTGCCCTAGCTACTTCATTTTTATCCCTTTCCCAGCTTCCTAGCACTCCTTATCCCCCTCCCTTTCACACTCCGGAGGGCCTGTCTTGCCCCTCTACCCTCTGAGCCAAATCCTGTTCTCAGCTCCTTCATTCATGTAAAGATAAAAGTGGTTGATAACAGCTAAGAAGAGTTGATCTCCAGGGTGATATGCATTTTAACAGGGATTACAGACACCCTTTCAGCTAAAAAGGCAATGCGCTTGTGCTGTAAGTGCAGGCAGTGGTTGTCTGGAGACCGAGGAGGCTACTCCAATCCTGCCGCTCCTTGGCAGCCTCCTGCTCCCCCGAGGTCAGGCCCACGCCCTCGCACGTTTTCATCCCACGCTGGCATATTTGGCACTCAGTAACAAAGAGAACTTTAGCCTGAGGAAAACCAATGGCAACAGTAAAGGTGCCCTGACATAGATGAATGGGAAGACGCTGGAGCCATGAGCCAGAAGCCTTGGAGAGAAGGCAGGTAAAGCAGTAAGAGGGAATAATAGCCTGGTCCCATCCTTTGAATGCTTCCAGTAGCCAGTTCAATTTTGAGAGACTTCTGGGAGTTCCATTTAGTTCAAGGATCTACAGATCTGGTTTTACTCAGCAGCTCTGCTACATTTCAATTTGTTGCTTTTGGGTTGCACTGGAATTGGGATAAAGACTAAATGAATCATTCAAAATATATTTATTGAGTACCTGCTATGAACCAGGAATGCTGCTAGGCATTTTAAAGACAATAGCATAAACCTCAGTTTCTGCCCTCATGAAGCTAACATTCTTTTTTAAAAGCCTGATGTGAAAGCATTAATTATATAATTCATTATTTAATTGGGGTCATATTAAGTGCTGCAAAGGAAAATTGCCAAGTACTAAAAAAAAAAAAAAAAAAATTATAACAGGCTGCATGAGTTAATACAGAACATCAAGCAAAGCTTCCTGGGGGTGGGGGTCATCTAACACAATTCCCGAAGGATGAGTAGAAGTTAGCAAGAGAATTCATAGAAGGAATGGACACTTCGGATAAACACCTTTAACATGTGATACACTAGAGTTAGTCCTGAGAATCGTCTAGATTCCCTTACTTGAGGTCTTCACAACAAGCTGCCTATTCAAGGCTCTGAATGCAAACAAAATAAAACAATGGCATAGAGAAAGAAATTTCCATAGATGTGGACAAGTCATGGGGCCTGCTCAATATTCTGTCACCTCATTCATTACTGTTTCTCTGTGCTTGCCTAGGACAGTAGCATGAACATCCATTTGACATTCCCTATCAGTACACTCTAAGCCAACAGCTTTCAAATTCTGAAACACCCACAGACTATACTTTCTGTATGGCTCTGTCCAGAAACCCTGGGCAGAAGAGAAGGAGTTAGGGAAAAGGGAATGAATCTAGAAATGAAAACCTCAGAGAGAGCCTGGTCTGGGTAAGGAATACTTTATTCCACCCACACTTCTTTTAATATGGAGCCAGTACTTTGTAAGTTTGCAAAAAGACATTCCCAAATTCATCATCCTGTTTTATATACCATGATATTTTATATCACCTTCCCTTGGCCCTCTTTTTTAGCTAATTAAATTCTTGTTCCTAAAAACTCAGTTCTGGCATCTTATCCCATTACCCCACTGTCCCAACCTAATTTAGATATCCTTCCTCTGGGCTCTCATAGCATGCTGCACTTTTATACCTTATCACAGCTATACTATGGTAATTGATTTACTTATCTGACTCATCAGCTTCTTGAGGGAGTAAGTTCCTTAAGGGCTCAAGGCTCATGTTTTAATCATTTTTATATCCCTGGTCCCTAGCAGAGTACTTTAAAAAATATATTGAGTGAATTAATGTTCATGCATGATAGTTACTTTCTCTTTCTTAGCCTCTAGAGAAATGTGGAAACTTAGATTTTTGTGTATGTAGTAAATAAGGCTGGTTTTGTATGTAAGAAACTTTTGACCCATGCCAGTCTGATATCTATCTTCTCCATTTCTAGGTAGCCTGTTGTGGTTACCTTAAGTCTACCTCTATCATCTTCCTTTGGAAACATCCTAAGAACAAAATAGGCCCATATACATGGTCCCACTGACCAATACATCAGTCAAGAACAAGATTGGTTTTGATGTTCACTATGGAATAAGATATAACCATATGCATGTCTGATCTTTTAGTCAATGCATTTTAAATAATGTTCATATTTCATATGAGCAATGGTATAATTTTCAAGTAGGAGCGAGGAAAGAATAAACTATGCCTAACAGGACATTTGTGAAGTATTTAAATATTTATTTAATGAAAAAAGGAAAGGATACATTAATAAAGGAATTAATTAGAGGCATGTATAAATATAGTACTATTCCCAAGACTCATCAAGCCAGTAGTTAAAATAAGGGACTTATCATTGGCAAAACATCAAAGCCGTCTAACGTGAAAAATAAAAGCTATTGGAAGATCATATTTTCCAAACAAACAGGATCCAAAATCATTCAAATAGTGGAAAAGAAGAGTGTGCTTTAAAAAAAATAATACTTCTAACCTGGAGGAGGCAGAAGTTTGATATGGGAGGAGAAATCCCCACACCACCAATCTTTCTCCTCACCCCCCACCCTAAAACCATCCTCACATATGAACATCATGGTCATCTGGTCTGCTTGCTTTGTGAAATAACCTTGATTTGAAAAACAGGAAGTTAGAGATAATAGAGCAAGAGAAACTTCCTATCAACTGAAATTCCCCTTCCTTCTCTGCCTATTATTCTTCAAGATAGGCATAATGGCCACCTCTTCTATGAAAACCTTTTTTTACCCACTATAGCCCCCAGCTAACTGCCTCCTTCCTCTGCACAGTCATCACAGCTTACCTCTTTTCCTCTTTTGCACCTGTTTCACTATCTTCTATCATAGTTGCCTACAGTTGTCCTTCCTCTGGGATAGGAGCTTTGAAAAAGGGGTTGTGTCTCATTTATTGTTACATTGCATTCTCTCTCTGCTTTCTCCACTGCTAACCCAAAACCCAGCAAAAAGGAAGAACTCGGAAAATGTTTGTTGGACCGCTGGGAGGGAAGAAGAAGAAGGCAGTTTATTTCTGAAGGAAAAAAAAACCTACTTGTCCTTTTTCTTCAAAAATATTGTATCTTTCTAAAATCAGGGACTGCCTTCTGTCCCCCTAGGTGTTAGGGTATGTGCCCTCGAACACCTCGCTTTGGCAAAAAGCCCAAATTCCATCTCCAACTAGCTGAGTCATGTTCAGTTTCTTTGTGGTTCATTCATGCTTTTCCCCTTCTTTGACACATTAACATTTCATGGTGAGCGGGTCCCGTTCCGCTGGCAGCCCCGCTCAGCCCCCACACCTCTAAGCTGTCCTCACTTCACTAGTTCCCAATTGCCTGCCTCTCAGGGAGTTCCGTCACTGTCAAGAGCTGTTTGTTTGCTGTTGCCACACCTAAGTGTTGATGACTAACCACATAAAGCAAACTCAGCAAACAAGAGACCTCTGCTAGAAGCCATGTTCCCCTATCTTTTCTTTTCCAAAGTGCCCCATTTGTTTTAAGAAAATGAGAGAAATGCAGATAATGAGGGAACTGAACAAACAGATCCTGCTTCATTTAGCATCTGGTCAAAATCTCTAATTTCTTTTTCCTCAAATACCTATACATCTCCTACTTCCAGGCCCTGGGTAATAGTGACTCCCAAAGAGTTTCTAGTTTTATCTTGTTTTGGAGATCAGCAATTTGTACCTTAAGCTCAAAGCTAGCAATAATCCATGAGCAAACTGGTAATTAAAACTATCATTTCTAAAGCATGTCATAAAAGGATTTCTGTTCATTGACTTCCAAAAGGAAATTACACACACAAACACATATATGTATTTGTGACAAGGTTAGCATTTCAGGATTTACTTTCAGGCCTTAAGCCCATAGTAGGCGCTTAGTAACTCCCTGCTAACATGCTGATTAGTTTTAGTAGCTCCCTGTTATTTCCTAAAAGACAGCATTTTCTAGATTTTTCTGATCAACAAATGAAACATACGTTTTCTTAACACTGTGGAAATAGACTAATTCATGTTGTGAGGTTATTTATTACCAGCCAGACCCTCATGTTGCTCTACGGGGCTCTGATAATCACGTATTTCAGAAGCCATTAGCCTTCTGTGTGTTGTAAAGCACTCTTCACTATAACCAGTCTATGCTTTGTGTTCTCAGGGGAGGAATGGTGTGTTCTGGAGTAACAGACTTCTGTTGACCAAGTAAGAAAGTCCTTGATGCACAAGTAGTACATTAAACTGCTTTTAGTTGATAGTGTTGAAATTAAACAGTGTGTGGAATCCCTGCCCAGGTATGGGAACATATAAAACCCCTGAGAGGTTGTACATTAATTCAAATGCTTAATAGTATAGAGACACAAACATATAAGAAAAACACACATTGAAGGAATGTAACAATCAAGGCTTAGGCAGTTACAGCAGACCAGCAGGAACTGGATTTAACATATTGATTTTAGAACCACTGTTTTGGTGTTTTTTTTTTTTTTTTTAAAGAGGCGAAATATTGCTTTTACTGTTTTCAGATAATAATGATTGTTGTTGCAAATTATAAAATTTAATTAGCTCTATAAATGCCAGAGGAACAAATAGTGTGCTATTGTCTTGATATCTTTCCAGAAATTAGTCTTTTAAAATAAATTTGCCATATTAATCATCTAAAAATATTTTTGATCACTGAATTAATAGTTTGCAGCCTGTTTTCAGGTGCTCATTGCCATAGGTGATTGCTTCTTAATTACTACATGGGCTCTTTCTATTCACTCATATTAATTCATGTTTTCTGGCATAGTCCCAAAAGGCAGCCTTGCCCTATATCTTCTAATTACTTCTATAATTGAATTTGCCCACTTTTTCTAACCTATTTTTTAAACTGACTGTGTTTGTTCATGGTTTATTGTGTCTTTTTTGTGTCAGTTCTCTGCAAGCAGAATGTACATTGATTCTTTCCTCGTTTCTCATTAATTTTCAAGAGCTTTGCTGCGTGTCTGTTTTTTTCAGTCAGACCTATTGCAAGACCAAAAAAAAAAAAAAGTCTCTTATTATTAAAGGTTAGGTAAAATAGACTAAAGTTAATTAATTCATTAGTAACTCTGAGCCAATTACTGAAGCCTTCTCTTATTTATATACTTGTTAACAAGACAGAAATGAGAAAGGCCAATTACAGGCACATGTCCTTCAGAAGTTCAGCAAAACCAGAGCTTATGCATTTATTGACACTCCTCCACAAAAAAGAAAAAATTTCAGTTTATATATCAGATGTGTGAAATCACATTTTTTAAATTGTTGGCTAATACTCTATTCTATTAATAAATTTTAAAGGTTTTTCCACTGTCTAGCTATCTTTAATATGTCTATTATTGTTAAATTCTTCTAAACTTATCAGAAGGCATTCTGCTGAGCCTTAAGCAATTACAAAAATAGAAGAAATTTGACTTATTTTCTGGTTTTCATTAATCTCCTTTTTTCCAAACTATTAAGTTTTTGATTCTTGAAATAAGATATTTGATTAGCAGATCTCAAAAATGAGTACCCTTTAAAATATGTTTACTCTATTTTTATTGAATATGCCAAAACCTCGCAACATGTGCAAAGGCAGTTTTTTTCTGGATTTTTTTCTGTGACTAAAATAAAAAAATGTTACCACTTAATTTATATAAACCACTTGCACAGTGTATATGTACCTATTACTTCCCCTTCCCTTCCTCAGAAATATTTTGTTAATTTAACAGGGGTTCCAAGGGAAGGACCAGTAATTGATTAGCTTTCTGTACGTCTGTATTCTCTGCTATGCTGATGCCAGCATTGGCCCAACAGATCAACACAGTCAACTGACACTAATGTCTCAATAAACTGACTGGTTGTTTGAATTAACACTAATTTATGTTTTTCTTTCTTTTCTTTTCTTTCCTTTTTAAATATCATGTGGACTCAGGTTTTTATAGTTAAGTAATGCCAAAATAATGTCAGAGTTACTGCTGCCTAACTTTTTATTTTTTCCTAAGTCTCAAATGTATGAAAATGTAACCAAAATATTTTACAGAACAATAACAACAACTGCAGCATTGTAAAACAAGAGATAATCTCAGCAGATGATTTTTTCCAAGTCTTTGGTTCTTGGAAAACCAAGGTAAAAAAGTTTTAAATGTATAGTGTACCTTTTCAGGAAGCTTATCTTAATGCTTCCCAACTTCATACTCTCTCATTTATAACTTTTTTTTGGGGGGGGGGGGGGAAACTTTTCACCCTGCATTATAAAAACTTGAATTATACTGATGTATTACCTAATTGAGGAAATAACTATATTTTATGTGCTCTGTAGCCCAATGCCTTGCAAATAGTAGGCCCTCAATAAATATATGTCAAAAGAATCAAGGATGAGGAGTCCATAATCTTTTTGTTAACATGTTCGGTGTCTAACCTCCCTCACTGTCTAGGTTAGCTAAAGAATTTCATGCTTGAAATCAGTTAATGTATCTTAATTTTCTGTGGTAACTGCAATAAATTGGTAACAAATGTTCCATTATTAACTCATTATGTAAGCTTCTCTGTTCCAAGATTAAAAATGTATACTAATTTTTTTCTCAGAACAGTTTTTTATTCTTTTCATTATATATGACTGTTTCTTAAGGCTTTACCGACCTCAAGTTTGTTACTTTGGGCCAGGACCACACAGGAGCTTGTTACTCTTCCCAGTTCCATGAGCAGGGCAGTCTCTGTGTGTTCAGAAACACCTGTGTGAAACAAATGAGCTTCCCTAAGACTCCTTTACTCCTTAGGGCTTTTACTCATTGGTTCTTCATGCCCCTGCTTCAGTAAAGCTGATTTTCCTTAGGCTAACGTTTGTATATTGTCTCTGCCTTTCTGTTTTCTCTTTCTTTCCTTCTGTCTGTCTGTCTGTCTGTCTGTCTGTCTCTTCTTCTCTTTCCTCCTCTCCTCTCCACTCAGTCCCTCCCTTACTCCTTCTCTCCCTTTCCTTCCTCCCTTCTTTCCTCCCTTTCTCTCTTTCTTTCTTTCTTTCTTTCTTTCTTTCTTTCTTTCTTTCTTTCTTTCTTTCTTTCTTTCTTTCTTTTTTCCTTCTTTTTCTCTGTTTTGTTTTGCTTTTCAAAATCAGGTATTTTATAGCAATGTGTCCTTGGCTCCTAATAACAGCACCATATATATTTATAATGGTTTTCCAGTGTACAACTTCTTTTCACAGATACCATTTCATATGATTCTTACAGACTATATATTATGCAGATGAAGAAACCAAAATTCAGAGAAGTTAAGTGACTTGCTTAAGGCCACAGAGCTAGTTACAATTTGTTTTTAAATTCTTGACTCGCTCGCCTGTGAGAACAAAATCCAAAAGGGTTTTCTTACTTGATTTTGACCTGTTCAGTGAGGAAACTACCTGATGTACTCCCCAAACAGCTGGGTTTGTAGCCAGCTAAATGATTTCTCCAGTAGTTATATTGGTCATTTTAAAGAATAAAATGTGGCTTAGTCCTTTAACGTGCATATATCATCCTATGAAAGGGCAAACTCTGATTCAGTAGGTCTGAATTTCCGAGGAGCTTCCAGGTGACTTGGTGAGGGGGAGGTGGAATACTGCCAGTCCACAGGACTCACTTGAAGCAGCCAGGCGTGGTGGAAGAGTGAGAAAGGCTTTGGAGTTGGAAAGACCTGATTCAAGTACTGGCTCTTCTGTTTACTCTGACCTTGGGCAAGCCACTTGGCTCCTGTGAGCTTCAATTTCTTCATCTTTAATATAAGGGTAATAATATGGATCTCAGTTACTGAAAGCCAAGGGAATGGACTGTTAGTGAATTGGCCTGCTTCCTCTCCACTACTGCCTGATTAATCTTGCTAAGGTCTCCCTTCACACAGGAATTTTCAAGTCATCCTCATCACCTGGTGAATTATGTACAAGCTCCTCCCCTTGAACCTCAAACCATCAATGTTAGAGCCAAAGTCACCTTCCTATCTTGCTCTCTCCCTGCTTCCTACTCAAACTCTACATGTAGGTAACACATCAGATTTCCTCTCTTTGATTCACCTTTGTCCCACTCAATCCTTGTCTTATCTATAGAAATTTCATCCTTCCTTTACGTGTCTTCTCCCTTCCAGGCTCTTACTGGAAGCATTTTTCCTGCTATCCATCCCCTGCCGCTCCCAACTCCCACTAGATATACCTGCATGGTATTTGGATTCTCACAACACTGTTTGTGTCTTTGGATGGTTTCTTTTGTATTCTGTCTTATGTGCTAGTTATTTCTGTAATTATCTCTTCTCCTATTAGGACTCTGAGTTCTATGAAGATGGGGATCAGGTGTCGTTCAGAGACCACAGTGGTAGGAAGATAGCTTTGGGGAGCACAGACCTGGGTGTGGACCTCAGCACCACTATTTGTCAGGACTAACATCCTAACCTATCTGAGCTCCAGTCTTCTCGTCTTTAAAAGCAGGTGCCAATAATACCCAACTTGCAGAGTTACTGTGAAGAAATGCTGTATAAGAAATACCTCACAGAGTATGCAGTGTATCTGAGAGCTCACGTCAGTGAAATTGAGTGAATTAGAACTGACTATGTAATCCCAACACAACACAGACATTTATTCCAGTGTGCGGACAACTGGACCCAAGCCCAGCTTTCCTATTTGTGTGTACATTTTAACATTTCCTTTTCTGGCTATGTTTATGTCAGTTCAGAGTCTTATCCGAATATTTCACATTCGGCCATCTTCAAACTCAACATTTGTTGAGGTAAAGTGCTAATGAAAAAGTAACATAGCATGTTTTTTGGTTTTTTTTTAAGTATGTGATTTATAGTTAACACTGGATCTGAATCCAAAGTGCCTCCACTCTAGCAGTTTCCCTAACCTCTCCAAACTTTTTTCTTTATTTGTTTGTTTTGGGGTTTTTTTTTCTTTTTCGGAGTTTTTAAAAATAAAGAGTATATTATTTCTAGGGCCCAGAAACAATAATATTATTATCGTGGGTGACAGCAATAACTTCCAGTGCCCAAGTCTCCACTTTTGTAAGTTGAATTTATATATTTTGCTTGATGGTTAGGTGAATTTAAATGCTTTGTTTATTTCAGTAATTGCTGAGGAGCAGTACATTTCCTTTTTAATTATTATCAACTAATTTTATTTTATTTTTTAATTTTAAAGTAATTTTTTAATTATAGTTGTTGTACAATATTATATTAGTTTCAGGTGTACAACCCAGTGGTTATTTATATAACTTATGAAGTGATCACCCCCAATATGTCTAGTACCCATATGACACCGTGCATAGTTATTACAATATTATTTACTATATTCCCTATGCTGTACTTTACATCCCTGTGACTCCTTTTTCTTTATTTGTATCATTTGTTATTTTTCAACTACAGTTGTATACAATATTATATGAGTTTCAGATATATACCCCAGTGATTAGATATTATGTAACTTACTAAGTGATCATCCCAATAAATCTGGCACCTATCTAACACTATACATAGTTGTTAGAATATTATTAATTACATTCCCTGTACTGTACTTTACATCCCCATGAATATTCTGCAACAAGCAATTTGCACTTCTTAATCCCTTTACCTTTTTCATCCACCCCTCATCCTCCTCCCATCAGGCCACCATCAAAATGTTCTCTGTATCCACGAGTCTGTTTCTGTTCTGCTTGTTTGTTTGTTCATTTGTTTTTTAGATTCAGTTGTTGATAGATATGTATTTTTGTCATTTTATTGTCCATAGTTTTGTTCTGTTTTGTTTTTTTCTTAAAAAAGACCCTTTAACATTTCATGTAACACTGCTTTGGTGGTAATAAACTCCTTTAGCTTTTTCTTGTCTGGGAAGCTCTTTATCTGCCCTTTGATTCTTAATGATAGCTTTTCTGGGTAGAATAATCTTGATTCTATGTCCTTGTTTTTCATCACTTTGAATATTTCTTGCCAATCCCTTCTAGCCTACAAAGTTTCTGTTGAGCTGACAGTCTTATGGGAATTCCCTTGTAGGATAACTAACTGTTTTTCTCTTGCTGCTTTTAAGATTCTCTCTTTGTCTTTAACCCTTGGCAGTTTAATTATGATGTGTCTTGGTGTAGGCCTTTTTGGGTTCATCTTGTTTGGGACTCCCTGTGCTTCCTGGAGTTGTATATTTATTTCCTTCACTAAGTTAGGGAGGTTTTCTGTCATTTTTTCAAATAAGCTTTCAGCTTCTTGCTCTCTTCTCTTTTGGCACTCCCATGATGCAAATGTTGGTATACTTGAAGTTATTCCAGAGGCTCCTTACAGTCTCCTTATTTTTTGGATTCTTTTTTTCTTTTTGCTGTTCTGATTGGGTGTTTTTTGGTTTATTATATTCCAAATCACTGATTTGATTCTCAGCTTCATCTATTCTGTTGTTGATTCCCTATAAATTTTTCTTCATTTCATTAGTGTAGCTTTCATTTCTGACTGATTCTTTTTTTATGGTTTCCATGTACTTTTTTATGCTGTCTAAGTTTTCACTAAGTTCATCGAGCCTCCTTATAACCAGAGTATTGAATTCTGCATCTAGTAGATTGTTTGTTTCCATTTTGTTTAGCTTTTTGTCTGGAACTTTGTTCTGTTTTTCATTTAGGACACATCTCTTTGTCTCCTAATTTGGCAGCCTTCCTGTGTTTGTTTCTATGTGTTAGGTAGAGCTATTACCTCTCCCAGGTTTGGTAGAGTTGCCTTATGCAGTAGGTGTTCTGAAGGGTCTACTGGCACAGCCTCCCTGGTCACCCAAGCTGGGCATTCCAGGTGTGCCTCCTGTGTGCGCTGTGTACACACTTCTGTTGTAGTTAGCTTTGATTGTTGTTGGCAAATTAATGGGAGGGATTTACCCCAGGCTGATTGGCTGCAACAACTGGCTGCTACAACCGTGGAGGATCAGCTGTGCAGGGGTCAACCCCACAGAGCAGGACCTACTTCAGCAAGGCTCTGGTGCCTGCTGAGTCTGCCCCTTGAGTGTGTCATTTGTGGAGGTGCTTGGGCAGTGCTTTGACATGGTCTGAAAATGTTCATTGGTGCACCATCTCTGGGGCCTCCGGGAGGTGCAGGCCAAGGTCAACTGCCACCTGTTTTCTGCCTGGAGCCACCCAGCACGAGCTACAAAGTGATCTGCAGATGGCTGCTACTTGTGCTGGGCTTGGAGGTGCTCAGGTGAAGCCAAGATGTTAACCAAGGCCAGTTGCTTCTAGTGGTGGGCCTGGAGCCACTTAGTACAAAGTATGGGGCATGCTGATGCCAGATGCTACTTGGTTGAGAGATTTTAGGGAATTCTGAAGCATGAGTGGTGACAAGCCATTCATGTGGAAAAGCCACTAAAAACACTTTGGGTGGGCTCAAAAAGTGGGTTTGGCAGGTCTCAGGTAAATCACAAGTGGTAGATGAACAGTGATAGCCAGGTTGATGGAGATTTAAATGTGGTGTCCCTATGCAGGCACTGTGGAGGGCTCTCAGAAAAGGAACAATAGCCTCTGCCAGCACTTTTGTTTTGCAGAAAACTGCTCTTCTAGTTCTCACCCTGATGCCAGACAATTTAGCTCCTCCCCATATGTCCCTGGTGCGTTTCTAGCTTCTGTCCCAGTGCTAGAGCTCAGAGGGAGTGAGTCCAAGTAAGTTCATGCATGGGCTCTTTGGAAGCAACTGTCTGGGTTTCCACAAATCCCTATCTCTCTCAGCCTATCTCTCCATCTGCTCATTCTTACAGCCAGGATTTATGGGGACCACTCTTTCTGGCACTGAAACCCTGGGCTGGGGGGCCTGGTGTGGGGCTGGGATTCCTCGCTCCTCATGGGGGACCTCTGAAGCCAAAACATTCCTCCTGATTTTTTTCCACCAACATAGGTGTGGGACTAGCCCATTCTGCATCTCTGCCCATTCTACCAGTCTCAATGTGACTTCTTTAAACCCCTAGTTGTGGGACTTCTATTTAGCTAGGTTGCAGGTGGTTCTGAAAGATGGTTTTTCTGTACTTTAGCTGTGATTTTGCTGTGGTTTTGGGAGGATACAAGTACTGTATTTACCTATGCTGCCATCTTGACCAGAAGTCTTATTATCAACTAATTTTTTTGAATAATTTAATCAGTAAACCATACACCATTCAGTTTAATCTTCTCAAGGAATAACTTACTTTTTTTTTTAATAATTAGAAGTTAAATGTTGTGTGTGTAACCAATGTTGGCTTAAAGCCTCGACTCAGAACAAAAGATGGATCCAAGTTGCATCTAAACTTAGGGCAGTCAAAGCCAATGTCATGGCTATAGTCCGTATGTTGTTTTGTTAATGTGGGTAAGGAGAATTTTTAAAAGAAAAATAGAAAATGGGGCAAACCTTGTTTTAATTAAGGAGTATAAGGAAAGAAAATTAAATGCCTATGTTGCAACTTATTTTTTCAGACTACCAATAACATTTTCCCTTAGCCTCAAGAGACATAAAACAATGGCTCATAGTGTTTTAGAACAGGAACTAAAGTTGGGTACTGTGTGTGTATGTAGTCCTACATAAGAGTAAGGCAACTTTAAAGCTGCTGTTGCCTCCTGGAAAAAAAGAAAATAAACTGGGATTCTGAGTCGAGTATGTATGCATTTTCTGTTTTTCTGTCTTATGGATCTTTATTGCTAAAAATTTTTTTTATGACATTGCTCTGTGCATCTTTAAGCTTCATGTGGTCTTGTTTGCTCATTCTCAAATCTCAGATCATGGCAGAGTTATGAAACATCTTGAGTTATTAAAAGTAGAGAAATCGCATTTTGTTTGTGAACTGAACAGCAGGCCAGGCAATGTCTTCAGAAACAAAGATTTTATTTTTTATTTTTTTAAATGTTCTTTTTATTATAAACTAAGATGAGGGATGATGCTAGGATGAAAAGATTGAAACGGTCAGCTTGAAAGATATAACACCAAGACTGTCTACATAGCTGTAAATAAAGTAGAGATTGGCTTCTTTTTCTTGACTTATTTGGCCAATGTAAAGCATCTTATTGGGTGATCAAATCTTGAAAAGTCACCTAGAAGTTTAAGTTACCAGTGTGCAGCATATCATTGATCAATTTAACAATAACAACAACAAAGAGATATTTAGTTTTACTTCATGCAGCATAACCACAGATTGAGACACATTCCATCAAATAGATGGTTACAAGCATGGGCTTCAATTCAAACTAACCTGGATGTGAGCCCTGGATCTACCACTTGCTAACTATGTGATGTTTGGCAGCTTAACCTCATGAAGTCTGTTTCCTCATCTGCGATATGGGGAGTATAACACATTTCATCAGAGTAAAGATGCACATTCTTTCACATTTTATCATCTCTAAATCAGAGCACATCTTATAACTGCTGGTGTGTCTTGGTTTAATCAGCAACATTTTTTTTCTTGATTGTCTAATTTATAAACTACAGCATTTTCTATTCAAGTAAATAATTAATATATACTTCATAGAATTGTTTTGAGGTATACATAAAATAATGATGTACAACTTTACTCCCTAGAACCTGGTCCACAGGAGACTCAGTAAACATACCCATTAATGTTATACAGTATGATCTTTGTAAATGCTCTCATTCTCCTTTCTTTTTAGTCATAACTTTTGTTTGCCAAAACTAGAATTTAATCTCTTTGCAAAATTCTTGTTGTTGGAATAGTCTGCCTACCAAATTATTTGTCTGATTTCATCTAATATCTCTGGCAGCAAGATATTCACCGTAAGCGTTTAAATCTGAAGTGTGGTCAAAATAAAGATTGTGAAAGTCTGCACTGATTTGGCAGGTTGAGTTGTCTGCAGACAAAAAGAGGAGTAAGTAGTGAGCACTATAGAAGTGTTGTTGAGGGGTAGCAGCATGTAGAGAGTGGTTAAAGAGCATAGATTCCAGAGACAAGTTGACTGGGTTCAAGTCTTGGCTCTTCCCCTGACAAGCTGTGAAACCTCAGACAAGTTTAACCTCTTCGTGGCCTCCATTTGCTACTGGGGTGAAAACTAAATGAGCAATGTCCATAGAAGGTGCTTTGTAATGTTGCTATCATTATTGAAAATACCCTTTTTGTATTCAACTGCCTTAAGAAAGGTCTGAATTTTCTGATACTAAAAGGGAATATTACTATCAATTTCCTTTTTGAGCAGGTGATTGTTATAATTCTGTAAGAGGCATGTACCATATAAAACATACAATCTACTAACAGTATTTTTGAGGTATTTGTGATTATGTAATCCAACTGATAAAACTAGCCTCTCTATCAGTAAATGCGTGACTGAAAACAAAGTTAAGTCTAAAATTGCTTCTAATAACTTCTAGAGTGTTTGAATAGTATTATCTTGGTATGATTTATAATTCATTAGATTATATGTCTGCCTGTATCCCCAAGAAAAGGTCATGTGATGTGACTAGAAACTTTAGAATGCTCTTCTTACATTTGTTCACTTGCAACCTATATTATTTTAATTTTTTTTATGTTGTGGACATAAAAATAAAGTTGTCAACATAACTGTTATGCCTAGAACAACTATGGCCATCAAGCATCTATCTGTAAGCATTGGTGTGGCTTTTAACTTGTTGATAAAAATTTTAAACATAAAGAATCAACTCTGAAATGAAATAAAGCTTATCAAAAGTTAATCATTACTTTTGAGACATAATTATGTGGTAATTCACTCGAATAATGGTAATCAGCATTATTTATTCATAACCAAATCACATTTTTAGCTTTACTCTTCTTCAGTTTTTACTTTTGGTTCACTTTTTTTTAAAATATGTTTTATTGATTATGCTGTTACAGTTGTCCCAATTTCTTTTCCCTTTATTCCCCTCCACCCAGTGACCCCCTTCCCTTCAGTTGTCCACCGCCCCTTAGTTCATGACCATTGGTTATGCATATAGTTCTTCTCAACATCTTCGTATCTACTCCACTCCCTCCTACTATGCTTCTTAATTCTTGCACCATTTCCTTCCCTTTCCCTGCTTCCCTCTCCCTGCTGACCTCCCCCCAAAATGTTCCCCATACCTATAAGTCTTTTTCCACTCTCATTGCCTACTTTGTTTGCCTTTGTTTTGATTCCCTAGGTTCTGTTGCTGGTCGTTGTGATACAGTTTTCATTTTAGTGTTCATAGTTTTGATCCTCCTTCTCCTAAAAAAGTCCCTTTAACATTTCATACAACAGTTGTTTGAATTGATGAACTCCTTCAGTTTTACTTTGTCCTGGAAGCACGTTCTCTGCCCTTCTATTCTGAATGACAGCTTCTCTGGATAGAGTAATCATGACTGTAGGTTTTTGCTTTTCATTACTTTGAATATTTCTTGCCAGTTGCTTCTTGCCTGCAGAGTTTCCTTTGAGAAATTAGCTGATAGTCTTATTGAGACTCCTTTGTACATAATTGTCTTCTTCTCTCTTGCTGCTTTTAAGATTCTCTCTCCTTAATTTTTGACATTTTGATTATAATGTGTCTTGGTGTGGTTCTCCCTGGGTCCAGTTTATTTGGAACTCTCTGTATTTCTGGACCTGTAAGTTTATTTCCTTCCCCAAGTTAAGAAAGTTCTGCTTCATTATTTTTTCACATAATTTTTTCAATTTCTAGTTCTTCTTCTTCACCTTCTGGCAACCCTATGATTCAGATATTGGCCTGCTTATAGCTGTTCCATAGGTTTCTGAGCCTCTCCTCATTTTCCTCACTTTTTGTTTCCTCTTTTTGCACTGGTCGACTATTTGTTCCTTCCCTATGTTCCAATTTCTTGATTTGATCCCCGGTTTTCCATCCCACCACTTGTTTTGTATGTGTTTTCATTCATTTCAGCAGGACTAGCCTTTATTTCTTCCCCTTCTTGTTTAAGATCTGCTGTTAGGTCTGTAAGCTTTCTTATAACTATAGCTCTGAACTGAGCCTCAGAAAGATTATTTGTCTGATGGTCTGATAAATCATATATTTGCTGTCTGGTCAGCTGCATGATTGGGATCTCTATCATGATCCCTGCCATCCTTACAGTTTTTGTTTACCTTTCCTTCTTGGGTGGGGCTGTCTCACCTCCTATGCTATAGAGGGTGGAGCCCTGTGCACTCATCATTACTGGGTGACCCTTCTCACCACTGTGGCGCTTTGTGTAGGGGCAGGGGTCCAAGATGGATTCCTGCCATTCACTCTCCACTGAGAGATTGGGAGCCCCCTCCTCCATCCCCACTCCCTCTGGGCCTCACAGTTCAAGGCAATGGGGGTCTGCCTTCCCCGGCATTGAAGTCGTGAGCTGACGGGTTTGGTCTGTAGCCAGGGGTGCTCCCCAAGCGCTTCTCGCCTCCCCTTAAATACGGGTGTCTGTGCTTACCACAGTCCCGTTGCCAGTCACCACAGCTGCCGCTGCCAGCACAGCTTAACCTCGCTGCCCCAGCTTCGCCCCTCCTACCCATCCAGATGAGCACCACTTGTTTATAACTTTATATGTTAGACTTCCATGTAGCTTTATTTTTTGGAACTTCTAGTTATTTTTTTTTTTTCAGATTTAATGTGTTTTATTGATTAAAATATTACATTTGTGCCAATTTCCCTTCCCTCTGCTCCCCTCCACCCGGTGGCCCCCCTCCCTCCAGTTGTCCCCCCCTTTTAGATTATGTCCATTAGTTGTGCATACAGTTCCTCCCAACCTCTCTCCGTCTATTCCATTCCCTCCTACCATGATCCCCAATTCCTATATCATCTCCCTCCCTCTCCCCACTCCCCCTCCCTGTTGACCTCCCCCCAATATGCTTCCTGTACCCACAGTTCCTTTTCCACTCTTGTTGCCTGTTTAGTTTGCCTTTGTTTCATCTCCCTAGCTTCTGTTTTTTTAAACCAGTCCCTTTAACATCTCATATAACAGTGGTTTGGATCTAATGAACTCTTTCAGTTTTATTTTGTCCTGGAAACACTTTCTCTGTCCTTCTATTCTGAATGACAATTTCGCTGGATAGAGTATTCGTGGTTGTAGGTTTTGGATTTTCATTACTTTGAATATTTCTTGCCAGTCCCTTCTTGCCTGTAGGGTCTCCCTTGAGAAGTCAGCTGATAGTCTAATTGGGACCCCTTTGTACATAATTCTTTTCTTCTCTCTTGCTGCTTTTAAGATTCTCTCTTTATCTTTAATTTTTGATATTTTGATTATAATGTGTCTTGGAGTGGTTCTCCCTGGGTCCAGTCTCTTGGGAACTCTCCTTGCTTCCTGGACCTGCAAGTCTATTCCCTTCCCCAAGTCTGGGAAGTTCTCCTTTATTATATTTTCACTCAATTTTTCAAGTTCTAGTTCATCTTCCTCATTCTCTGGCAAACCAATGATTCTTATGTTGGGCCTTTTATAGCTGTCCCAGAGGTTTCTGATCCTCTCATTGTTGCTTCCCATTTCCTCTCGCTGCATTGGTTGACTGCTTGTTCCTTCTCCATATTCCAGTTTGTTGAAATGAACTCTGGATTTTTTTTCCTCACCATCTGTCTCGTATGTGGTTTTGTTCCTTTCGTTATGAATGTTTTTCGCTTCTTTCTTATCTTTTTCCTGCTCTTTTGTGAATTCTGTAAGCCACCTGATAACAATGGCCCAGAACTGAGCCTCTGACAGGTTTCTTATCTGTTCATCTGTCAGGTTCTCTATCTGTTGCCTGGTGAGTTGTGTCACCGGGATTTCTATAGCTGTCTGCCTCATTTTGACAGATGCGTTTTGTTTTCTTGGGCTGGCTATTGGGGGCAGTGCCTGCGTAGGCGTCACAAATCAGCGACCGGCGCCTGTCCGCGACCTATTTCACAGCCCTGTGGTGCTTTCTTTGGGGGCGGGGGTCCAAGATGGATTCACACAGTTATTCAGCTAGGAGACCGGGATCCATCCTCCCGCCCCCCTGGGCCTCACTGTTCAAGGCGATGCGGTGGCTGCTTTCCCCAGTGCTGGGGTCGCGCACTGCCAGGGGCTTGACTGCCGCCGGGATTTTTCGCCGCCCCACCGCTGTCTCAGGTGCGACCGCAAACAGCACTGCCCCCTTTAACTCTTACCTGCCCAAATGGCACCGCTGGTTTATAACTTCATATGTTGGGCTTCCGTGTAGTTTTATTTTCTGGAATTTCTAGTTATCCTTTGTTTTGAAGTAGTTGTATTCCTCTCTAGTTGTAGAGGGAGACCTAGCGTGTCCGTCTAAGCCTCCATCTTGGCCGGAAGTGCCTGGAACTTCTAGTTATTTCTGGTTTTGTGGTAGTTGTAGTCCTTCTTAGTTGTGAAGGGAGATGGAGCGTGTCAGTCTAGGCCTCTATCTTGGCTGGAAGTCCTCTGGTTCACTATTTAATATCTATCATTGATGTCAATATCAAGACACTATAACATAATGTGTAAGAATGCTGGTGTCCCAACAACTTGGCTCGAAAGCCCAGTGTACCACTCAATTAACCCCCAATATTTAGTAATATTTGTTCTTGTTAATGTCATAAGTCTACTATAGGCTGGGTGACTATTCTTTACCCTGTAGCTCTGCCATCTAATATGTGTCTTCCAAGATTATCCTGGTAAGGAAAGCAGAACCTGGAGGGACTCTTAGGAGCCCATACTGGAACTATCTTGCATCAATTCCTTTCATTTCCATTAGCTAAAATGCAGTCATACAGCCCTAATTAAATCACAAAGGAGACTGAGAAATATCATCCTCTTACTTGCCCAAGAAGAGAAAATAGTGTGATGAATACATAGCCTTTTCTCTGCCACAGCTTCTTACTAGCTGTATAACTTGAATCAAGGAACTGAATTCTCAGAGTCTCAGTTTTCTCATTTGCAAAGTGGCAGTAATAATACCTATCTCACAGAGCTTGGATAAATGAGAAATGTAAAGCACTTAGCACAAGTACTTTATAAAATTCTTCTGTTTTCTTACTAATAATCATAGTTTCTCGCTAAAACATGCACAAATACATAGGATCCTAATCAGCCATGAGCACCTGAGTTCTCTAGTCCACAACAGTCTAGCTCTCTGTTGATCCTTTAGCTCCTGCCCAGTCTTTCAGGGAAGCGGGACTCATGGCAGCCAAGAGTCTTGGCTGTGGGACTACTATCAATATTAGTTAGCATCATACCCCAGAGATTGATATAAAGGGAAAGCAAAGCTAGGACAGAACATTGAGAATGGGCTCTAGGTTCTTCAGGAGTCTTGGAGGGGAAGATTTGGAGAGGATAAATTAAAGGAGTGGAGGACAGAGGGAAGAACAAGTTGTGGGAACTTGTGTTTAAAGTGCACCCCAAGTCCCAAGATAGCAGCTGCAAGAAAGGGGGAAAATGAACACATATTGAGTTCTTACAATATGGGGCTTTCAAGTGACCTCATTGAATTCTCACAAGAAACCTTGGGTAAGAGTCATTAACCCCAATTTTCAGTGCAGTTAAAATAACTCACCCAACCTGCATATAGCTAATAAGTGACATAGTTGGTGTTGGGTCTTCAAAGTCCAAGTCTGGGTGTAGTGTTCTTTGTACTACACTGACACTTTACATCTCCCAGTGATGCTGAATTGTGCTGAGGACCAGAAAATCTCAGAGAATAGACAGAAAGTTTATCCTCCTCGGGGAGCAGGAAGTAAATCATCTACCTCCTGAAGCAATCCCTGCTAACCCCACTTCCCACAGAGAAGAACAGCTTAGCTCAGGGTCAGCCTATAATACGATGTATTTTCAGTAGACCCCAGACTCACACAAATATACTCCTATTTGCTTGCTAATGTTTAAAACAGATTTCACGAGAAAGGCAATGAGTGTGTGGATGGCTTTTCATTAACATGTATGTGAGATCATTTCCTTTTGGGAGCACATGGATTATAGAATGGTTCTACTGAGTAGAGCAAGGATTTAGGTGGAGAAATTTTATAAAACCAAGATCACAGTTCTCTGATTTTATAATTTGACAGCCTATACACCAAAAAAATGGTACAGAAGAATTTTGAGTCCTCTGTAGCCATGCAGGCCTGAAATACAGCGGGAATTAGTCCCATGGAACAATCTCGTGAAATGAACCTGACTATCATGACATGAAGGGCCCTCAGCGTATCCAAGTAGACCCAGAAAAACTAAGGGATTTGGGGCTTGGCATTTTAGGAATAGTATTGAAACAGAACTTTCAGCTGCAGCAGCAGAACTGAAATGAATCTAAGACTAGGATTTTCTAATCTTTCAAAATAAATTTACTTGGAATTGTGAGCAGTGTCAACTCTGGAAGTTCTAGTCTCTGCCTCTATCTCTAATACACGTGAGGATTCTACCTGCTGATTTGGACAAGTATAAGAAATAGTTCGTGACCCAATATGCCTCTCATAGTTTGAATATATTTTGGGACTCTTGTCATTTCTGTGAAATGGTGTCTCATAACCATTAATTTTCATGAATACAACTTAGAATAGGGTTTTTGTAATCCACATGATACTCAGAGGCAATACAGTGTAGTGGTTGATTAGAGGTTAAGAGCTGAGCTTCAGAGTCAGAGTACCTTTGTTTGAATCCAGGCTTCATCAAATACAAGCTGTCTAACTTGGAGCAAGTTACTCCTGTGTGCCTCAGTTTCCTCATCTGTCAAATTCAGAACTTAATAGGGCTAACTCATAAGTCTGTTTCAAGCATTAAATAATTTAATATTTGTAAAACACTTTGAAAAGTGGCTGCACAAGGTAAGAGCCCAGTTCTCTAGCCTGGGCCTCAAGAATGAGGGGAAAGGCCCCAGGGACAGAAGAGCCAATCTTCAACCACTGTCTCCATGAAGTCGGATGGAGAAGAACTAGCACAGAGCAGCTGAATCTGTCTTAGTCCATATCTCAGCAGTTGAGAAACAAAGACCAGTGCTTCTCCAATATTAAAATGAAAGTGCTTATGAATCACCTGGAGATTTTGTTAAAATGCAGATTCTTATTCATTAGATCCAAGGTGCAGCTTCAGACTCACAATTTCTAACAGGCTTCCTGGAGGTGCTGATGCTGCTGGTCTGCAGATCTCACCTTGAAGAACAAGAGTCTAAAGAACACCTGGTTCCCAAATACTAAATAGGCTCTTTCTCCAGGATGAGAAAATGCTCCAAGGTCTTTGCTTTTACCCTACAGCTTCTGTCATTTTTGTCATGGGTCATAGTCAACATAAAATAAGTATTGCTTCAGAGGAAAAAACATAGATATTCTACCTTGAATTACATAAAATATTTTAAACTTTAACCATTTGATGGCTAAAGCATTCAAAATTGGCTTCTCCTTTTTCCTCATTAATTTTAAACTACAGTGTTGAGTTTCGTTTTGTTTTTTTGAGGTAGGCAAAGTATCTCCCTCTGCTTTCCAAATAGGATGAGACCAGCAAAATTAAGCATCCTTTTGCCAAATGATGACCTTTACCAAGCAACAAGTCCTTTCATTTTAACTTCATGCATATTTTTAATTTTTTATTAAATTTATTGGGGTGACATTGGTTAATAAGATCACATAGGTTTCAAAAATGTGTTTCTATGATATAAGATCCGTATATTGCACTGTGCATATTTTAACCTCAAGCTTTATTTCAAGGGAAATGTAAACCACATGTTTGTGTTCCACTGACACATAAATCAGTGGTTGATATTTCAATTAAAATTATTTTTGATTGTTAAGGAGCTTCAAACTACCAAGCTGCATTTTGCTAAGACCAAAGTTGGGCCTTAACAAACATATTCACAAGCAAAATCAATCATTAGTAAGTGTTATAGGTTTTGTGGGCCATACGGTATATTTGCTAGAGGAGCTGTAATGAAGTACCACAAACTGGGTAACTTAAACAACAAGATTTATTCTCTCACAGTTCTGGAGGCCACCAATCTGAGATCGAGGTGTCCGCAACGTTGGTTCCTTCTGAGGGCTTCAGGCATCCATGCCATGCCTTTCTCTAGGCTTGTGGTGGTTTGCTGGCAATGCTGGCATTTCTTTTTTTTTTTTTTTTTTTTTTTTTTTTGTCTATGGGCCCTCTGTATGTCTTCTTTGGAGAAGTGTTTGTTCAGGTCCTTTGCCCATTTTTTAATTGGGTTGTCTGTCTTCTTGGTGTTGAGTCGTATGAGTTCTTTATATATTTTGGAGATCAATGCTGGCATTTCTTAACTGCACCACTCTGATCTCCACTTTCATCTTCATGCAATTTCCTTCCTTGCACATATCTGTGTCCAAATTTCCCCTTTATAAGGACGCAAATTATATTGGATTAGGGACCCATCCCAGTCCAGTATGACTTTATCCTAACTTAACTAATTGCATCAGCAAAGCCCCTATTTCCCCAAATAAAGCCACATTCTGAGGTACTGGGGCTTAGGAGTTCAATATATGGATTTGGCTGGGGGAGGGGGTAGAGGAGGACACAATTCAACCCATAAGATACAATTTCTGTCCCAACTACTCAACTAAGCCCTTGTGGTGCAAAAGACAGAATAGAAAATATCGAAGCAAATGGGTGAGGCTGTATTCCAATAAAGCTTTACTTAGAAAAACAGGTGCAGGTCTGCTGGCAGTAGTTTGCAGATTCCAGTCTCAGAATACATATTCTTTGATCCCATATGAATATGAAAAAAAAAAAAAAACATGAAAAGATTTAGCACTTGGCAAAAAATAGAAGAAAAATCTTTGCAAGTTTTGGCAATACCTACTTTATATTTTGTATTCTAGTCACAATGTTTTACACTTAGCTTTAATATGTTTTATGCTTATATTCAAATATCTGTTCGTATACACAGCTTCACTAAGCAAATTGATATAAATTTTATAATGGTGACTCTAATTACCATCATAACCTTTTGGGGAGGCTGTTACTAAGTTCTATGACAGTGAAATAGACTTTTCCACATAATGTTAGCTGCATGCTTTGATTTTAGTATAAATGTGTATAAACATTAATAATTATTATTTTTAATCCTTTTAGAAATGTATGTATATTTATTCTCATGAACACATATGTATGTATTCCTTTTCTTTTAATTAATATTTCTAGAGTGCCTACAGACACTACATTAAATTGTATACAATGACCTCTGGATAAGATACAAACATTGCCTCCAGAGATTTACTCTGGCCTGGAAGATATGTATAAAAAAATAGATAACATAGTAACACATATTCAAATGTCATCCAAAGACTTAAATATATACCTGCCATGTAGGGGGAACTACTTTTTTCTGCTTGGGTCCATATACATGGGTATAAATATATATGAATCTTGCGTCTTCACTTATAGAACTTTAAATGGAACCAAATTAGGGAGTTCTGTATAGGGTTACAGATGTAAGTGCTTTAAAAAAGTTTTCACGAAAAGCTTAAAAGTTGACTAGTAAAGAAAAGATCTCAATTGGGCAGAGGCTATGCTCCCACTTATATTAAAACATAGACTGAGCTTATTAATGTCTTTTTATATTAGAATGCTAGGTATCTGGAAAACCCTAGAACTCTTCCTCCACATGGTTATAAAGAGTCATCTGCTTTAAATTTTAAGGAAACAGATGTGCAAGTAGTGAGTGGTCTTATTGAGGATGAAATGAACCCGCTCACAAGTATCAGCAGAGGCGCCCCATGAAATCACTTACTTGGAGTGCCCCAAGATTGGCCTTGTATTTAATATCTGAAAGAAAGTACCCACTAAATTGTACCAATTATAAAGTAGGTCAAATTTGGGGGCCAAATAAGTGGATCATATACCTTTAATCAGGTTTGTTACCTAAAGAGTTTTCAGTTCAGACAGATTTTTCAGAGAAAGTGTCAGCTATGATGATATATATATATATGTAATACACTATATAACCTGAAATGTAAGATGTGTATAGTTTAATTATTTTAAGCATTTTAGGCCTAAAGAAAAATTCTAAAATCATAACTAAAATGTGACTATTCTTTTTATAATTAAAGAAATACCACATTTTCTGACTACTGTACACATGATCTTCAATAATATAAGCTAAAATCTGCCTTTACACATACAGTGGCTTTCAGAACCACATATAAATAATGGTATTTTCTGAAATAAGATTTGAGCTCAAGGAATAAAATTGGAATTTATTCTACCAATAAAACAGTAGAACATCCCTAAGTATGTTTTTTAATCTGAAAACTCTTTTACTCTCTTGGATTTCCTGATCAATAGTTTAGAAGTGACTGTCCTGTCCTAAGAACCTGGTACACATTTGTTAGGATAAGGGGCAGCTTCCCTCCCCACCGCCCACTTTTACTAAAATAAAGGGAAAGGTCTTTCATTCTCTCACAGAACTAGAAAAAGGAGATGGAATTAAATGGCTTTTTTCTTCTCAACATTTTGCAAACTTTAAGAAATGAAGCACTGTAGCACATCAATGCAGAATAATGATAATATTAATAATGATGGTGATGATGGTAGGGATGAATTAGACAATATAATTCTCTTCTTATTCTAAGTGTGAAAACTGAAGCAAAATGATGAAGTGTCTTCCCCAGGATCAGTGGCTCCACAATTAGAACTCGGGCTTTTCCTCCCTTCACACTCCTTCAGAGGAGAACAAATATCACTAATATTCATCCTAACCAGAAGAAAACCAGAGTGGCCTATTCAATAGCCAATTATGATAAATTGTAAATTAGGACAAATATCATAGGTAATATAAAAATCAAAAGCTCTCTAAAGAAAAGGAACAAAAAACCTGAATAAATAAGCCTAACGGTCCATTGTTTGTGGGAAAAATGATGAAATCACCATCAAAATATTCTATGAATTGAAGACAAATTTTTATATGGAAAGATTTTTATTTTAAAAAATCTACCTAGAAAAAGTAAGACTCTTCTAGGACAGGTATTAGTTTTCATAAAAGAAGCATTAATCTGTCTGATATGAGATAAAAATATGCTTTATGTGAATCTTATAAACTGGTCAATTACAATTTCTTCATACTAACCTGTATTTTAAAGTAACATTTGGGACTGCGCTAAGCATTTGGACATTAAAACTGTGTCTACCCAGGAAAGTGTTCTAATTATCCCAGAATCAGCCTCACAGAGTGTGAATCACTCAGGTGAACACTTTTTCTTTCAAAGCAATTTTAGGGACACACATTAGCAGCAAATAATATATCACTTTTTCTCCCTGCGAAAAACAAACCTAGTCTAAATGTGAACGTGCAAATGCCAAACCTGTGTTTAAACAATGTGCCAATCTGCTTCCCCATCAAAACTCTGGGTGAGGTATTGTTTTCACATTCAGGGACATTAGCCCAGCAATGCGTGGGGAAAGAAGCCTTCATTTGGACAGTGCATCTTTCAGATGTTCCCTTCTTTTATTGATTTGTTTTCTCCTGTCCCTTTTCTCCTTCTTTTGTTTCCTTATCATAGCTTCAGGTTATTATGTGCAAAGTATTGATGGGAATGGATGGTTTTGGTCGATGGAGAGCTAATGCATCCCTAATCCCACTATTGTTGCAGGGTTATGCTTTACTCTGGTCTCCGATGGGGGAAAGGTGCAAAGCTGTTGATCCTAGTTTTATTTGTCACAAACCCATCCATCAATCAAGCGCAAGCATGTCTGAATGCTGAATGACATGTGGGTCTCAGCTGAAAAAATTCGATAACACTGTATTGTCAGGTCTCTCACTCTTTTTTTTGATAAGAAATACATTTGACTGAAATAGATAAGCATGCAACTACTAAAGACTTGAAGAGAGAAAGTGACATATTGGCACCAAAGGTTATATATCTTTGGTATTAATGATACTTATAAGTAAATAAAATGGGAGGGGCAGCTACAGCTAAACATACAACATCCCTAAGGCTTTGTTATGTTTAATTATCATCGCTCTACTATTATTCAGATGTTTAAATATTAACCTGACCATATTCCACAGTACGCTACCCTAGTTTTATTTTTTGTTTTTCCCCCAGTGGAAATTCTTTATTCTATTTTATTTTTTTGTAAGTTTTTTTATTGTATTTTTTCCCATTACCATTTATCCCCATGTAGGAGCTACCCTGGTTTTTAAATGCAAGCACATGTGCAATTTGTGAAGATAATGTGGTGCAGGGAATCAAATATCATTTGTTCACACTGGTGTGAACCATACAGGCAGATCTCTTTTTGTTATGTATGGTAGGTAAACCCTGGAATATTTTTGTGTATGTATGAACTTGGAAGTTCACAACTGTTTCCTCTTGTGAGTGAAAGCATTTAGGGGGAAAAAAGCTTTAGTTATTTTAAACTGGAAATATATATACATGTCATTTTAATCATGACTTAACTTATAATTACAGTCTCAAAAATGGTTTCTGTGTGTCCCTTTTATTCCAGTTACTAAATTAGGTGCCTTAGTACATTATGAAAGCCTATCTTTTCACTTATATACAATTTTCTATTCATAGTCATTTCAAGATAATTGCATTTGGAAATAGTTCAAAGATTAAAAACAACACTACTAGTATAATATAATTTTAGGGGCAAATTAATCAACATATCAGAACATTTTAAAAATCATTTTATTTTCTTGTCATAACATTTTAGAGAAGACAAGTATTTTTTAAATGATGCCCCCAAAAAAGGCCCATCAAGAAAAGTAACAAAAAGACAGTCCAGAATTAGAGGACACTCAGATGAACATTTTGTGGCCGTATCAACACACTATGAAAGTAAGCCTTTTTTTTCTCCCTGTTCAGTGACTGGGAGCTAGAAAACTGCAAAGAATCAATGTGGGAGCGCTGTACATTTGTGGGGTAAATTACATGTGCTCAGCTGCTCCACTGTATCTGTCCTATATCCTATACAAGATACTTTAGATGGAGCTGTCAGATAATACATATACTTCATATTGATTTGTATAGATTTAACAGAACTTGAATTGAACTCCATAATAAAGCAAGAGAAACTGTACCTTCTTCAGATCCCTAATACCTGAATTATTCTTGACATAAACTAAATGGATCGCTCCCAATTCTGAATTCATGGTGGGAGACAAAAGAAAATTAAGTTTGATTTCTAATTTTTCTCACGTTCTGTTTTTGCTTCTCTTATTTAAATTTTATCTTAACTTCCCCATCTCTTTAAAAACATGTTAATTCTTAGGCCTCCCAGGGGACCCCATGAACCAGCAAATGGGAGCCAAATAAACCTTTGAGAGTTGCTAGAAGTTATAAACAAACAATAACCTTTCTGTTGACCATCCTTTTGGGTTTCCAACTTGCTTTAGTTTGGACTTGCTTTGCATTGATTTTTAAGCAGCTGTGAATTCTGGTCTCATTTCAGTAAAATACCTGAAACCACCATAAGTGTTGGAGCAAGGCTTGAAGGAGTCCACAGTTGTCTCAAGGGTAGCCTCTCCCAGCCAGGCACATCCTATGAGGCTCCAAACAATCCTAGCTGAGAGAAAAGCAATTTAGATCCTACTCAGAAAAATACAATGAGGTTGTTCTTATCAACTCTGGATATCCAGGCCTTGGACTTGGGCAGAACAATAACCTAATCTCTTCATACCTTTATAATAAGGATTTATTGAATCTAGGGTGGCCTTAGTTCCACAGTGGGTCTTCAGGAAGTATAGACTTTGCAATTTTATCAGGATAATGAGAAACAACAGCAACATCAAGAACACAAGGACCTGCCCTGGCTGGTGTGGCTCAGTGGATTGAGTGCCAGCCTATGAACCAAAAGGTGGCTGGTTCAATTCCTAGTCAGGACACATGCATGAGTTGTGGGCCAGGTCCCCAGCTGGAGGTGTGAGAAACACATCAATGTTTCTCTCCCTCTTTCTCCCTCCTTTCCCTTCTCTCTAAAAACTACATAAAATCCTAAAAAAATAAAAAGAATACAAGGAACCATCTTGAGATTCGGTAGCATTAGGGAATCATTTTATCCAGAAATGCCCTGGGGAGAAGCATGAAATGTGGGATAAAAGGGATTTGTGCTCTGGTGACATTTTGAAACAGTTTTGAAATATTATAGAAAATATAGAATATTATAAAAAAGTATAAGAAATCATTCATAATGGCATTTCCCACACGTGGCATCTTTTGCTTTTCTACAATATACAATATGTTATACAATGAACTATTGAGAGACAGATTAATTAATTGATCTCATGAAAATATTTATAATGATGATACCATAAAAGTCCTAGAGGAAAACATAGGCAGGAAAATTTCAGATATCACACGTAACAATATCTTCATGGATACATCTCCTAAGGCAAGAGAAATAAAGGAAAAAATAGACAAATGGGACTACATCAAACTAAAAAGTTTCTGCTCATCAAAAGAAAACATCAGCAAGATGAAAAGGAAACCAACCATATGGGAAAACATTTTGCCAATGATACCTCAGACAAGGGACTGATCTCCAAAATATATAAAGAGCTTATACAACTCAACATCAAGAAAACAAACAACCCAATTAAAAAATGGGCAAAGGACCTGAACAAACACTTCTCCAAAGAGGACATACAGAAGGTCCATAGGCACATGAAAAAATGCTCAACATCATTGGCCATCAGAGAGATGCAAGTAAAAACCACAATGAGATACCATTTTACACCAGTCAGAATGGCCATCATCAACAAATCAACAAACAACAAATGCTGGCGAGGATGTGGAGAAACGGGAACACTACTGCACTGTTGGTGGGAATGCAGACTGGTGCAGCCACTATGGAGAACAGTATGGAATTACCTCAAAAGATTAAAAATGGAACTGCCTTTTGAACCAGTGATTCCACTGCTAGGATTATACCCGAAAAATCCTAAAACCCTAATTCAAAAAAACCTATGCACCCCTATGTTCATAGCAGCCCTGTTTACAATAGCTAAGTGCTGGAAACAGCCTAAGTGCCCATCTGTAGATGAGTGGATCAAAAAACTGTGGTACATTTACACAATGGAATACTATGTAGCAGAAAGAAAGAAGGAACTCCGGCCATTTGCGACAACATGGATGGAACTAGAGAGAATTATGCTTAGTGAAATAAGCCAGGCAAAGAAAGCAAAATACCATATGATATCACCTAATACAGGAAACTAAAGAGCAACACAAACAAACGAACTAAATAGGCAAAGACTAGAATAGTAGTCAGTAGGGGGGAGGGGGAGGGAGAGAAGGGGGATAAGTAAGGGAAGGGTCTAGTCAAGGAACGTGTATGAATGACTCATGGACATGGACAACGGGGAGGGATATAATCGTGGGAGAAGGGATGGGCTGGGAGGGGGGAGCAATGGGGGGAAAATGGGACAACTGTAATTGAACAACCAAAAAATGAAATTAAAAAAAAAAGGGGGGGGGGGAGAAAATATAATGAGACTAATTCTACATTAATAACCTTATTCCAAACCCCCTCTAATTAAAGAAAAATCATTAAGAAGTCTACTATTTATAAGTGACTTGGAACCAATTTTTTTTTCCATGAATGAATGTTAAAAGTATCAAAGATATTAAATGATACCTATTTTCCTAAGAGACAGAATTTTCAACTCTACTTCTCTAATGGTGAAAGGGTCTAGAAACAGCTTTTTTCCAATGACTATATGATAAAGTTCTAAGAACTTGTAGCACTACTTAGCACAGCAACTAAATGTGTGTGTGTGTGTGTGTGTGGTGATTCAGAGCCAGGGACCCAGGGTACAATTTGAGTTCCTGGGAAGGTAGATAAGTTAGAGATCAATGAAAATATGGAAGGGAAACTATCATTTCACAATGTCTTGCTGATCCGATTAAATATACACACATATGCACACTCATATGCACACACACACATATCAATTAAATGCCCACTGACTACACTGTACCTTAGAAGTATACATAGATTGTCCTTAGATAAAAGATTTGCTGTAGAATATTTCATTCTATATTCTGTATTTTAGCTACAGCTGCCTTTCTAAGACTTAATTGCAAAAAAAAAAAAAAAAATCAAAATGAGAACCTCCTTTGATGTAAATAGAGAAGCTTTAAAAAAAATGACTTTGGTTTCATTTAGTCGAAGAATTTTTTGATAATAAAAGTAGATGTGAAGATCATAGCAGGCATCCTGAACCTAGGCTTAAATTTTATTTTGAAGAGTTTGTTTTCTACTTAGAAAATCATTATCAATTCTTTATATTGTATTTATAATGTGTACAAAATTATAGGGGAAAACCATCTATAGTTGACAGCAGCTAGTTGTTCCTTTTGTGTGCACAGGGTGGGGCAAAAGGAGGTTTACAGTTGTGAGTACATGAAACACAGTTTATTCTTGTATTATTATTTATTAACCATTGTATTATTTTCCATATGAACAACTGTAAACCTCCTCTTGCCCCAACCTATATTTTAACCAATTAGCTCATTAAAGCTGAGCCTGCTATTATTAGTAGGTACCTTCAAGAGTAACTGTGTTAAATAACCCCGGTTTCTGCCCTGCTGGCCTCCAGTTTTGTGTTTATGTTCAGGCTAATGCCAAGTTCAGGTTTTCTCTGAAAGGAAACCCGAGGACTATGTTTGTTGCCCTAGAACAGTGGTTCTCAAAGCGTGGACCTCAGACCAGCAGTTTGGCTTCACCTGTGAGCTGGTTAGAAATGCAGAGCCATGGGCCCCACCCCTACCTGCTGCATGTGAATGTCTGAGAAAATGGCCCAGGAATGAGCGATTTAACAAGCTCTCCAGGTGATTTCAATGCACATTCAAGTTTGAGAACCAATGCTGGAGAACACATAAGTGGTTGAGAGCAGGACAGAGGTGACATCTCAGGGACTGAGTTCAGGCAGTAATAAAATACCCTGGTCCTTTTTCTGGAGTCAGGGCCTAGAATCCAGTGGCAGACCATTTGCCCAATGCATAAGACTTATTTAAAAGTTGAAAGAAAAGGTTCTTTTGGTAAAATATTAGGCTTTGAAATTTCTCAGAGTAAAAAATACTTACAAATGAATTGCATTACCTTGAGATGTAGTGAATTTTTCATCAACAAAAGAGCATTCAGATATAACTAAAAAGCCGCTTGATATGGGCATTGTTGAATGGATTTAAGCATTGGCTTGAAAACTGAATTGAATCACCTTATGACGATTATTTCCAAAACTAAAACAACATTTGACTTATGTGGAATAATTTAGAGATTCATAAAAATGCCAAGTAAATGAGATGCTATTGTAAATAGCATATTTTTTCTGACTATAAAATGAATATAAGTTAATTAAAGAAATTCATAAGGTATTAAAAAATATATACAAGAGAAAAGAATTATGACTGTACTGTTCCAGAGACAACAATCATAAACATTTTTTATTGTGTCTTCCATAGGATTTTTTACACAAAGTTTTTTTGTTATACATACAATTTTATCCTATGTTTTTTTTTGCTTTATTATATCATAATTACTTTTTGTCATCAAAAAATGTTTTAGGCAGTATTTTAAAGTTATAAAATATTACAAACCCTTTAGCCATTTTTAAATTTGTTTTAACTACTTGCTTTAGCTATACAACAATGGATTAATAGATGTTATTGATCTGGGACCACTAGCTTGGCCAACATGTTTTTTACAGGAAGAACAATATTTATTTCTATTGTTTTCTTTCCTCTTTAAAAAAAAAAAAATTAAATCCTCACCCAAGAATATGTTTATTGACTTTAGAGAGAGAGAAGAAGGGAAAGAAAGAGAAAGAGAAAGATCAATGTGAGAGAAACATCAATGTAAGAGAACCATTGATGGGTTGCCTCTTGTATGCACTCCAACTGGGGATCAAACCTGAAACCTAGGTATGTGCCCTGACTGGGAATCAAACATGCCACCTATTGGTGTACAGGATGATGCTCTGACCAACTGAGCCACCTGGCTAGGGCTCCTCTTTTTTCATTGTAATACAGTGCACATAAAACTGACCATAACTGACACTTAGTACATTCACAATGTTGTACAATTTGCCAATATGTTTTCAGGCCATTTTTCCCAAAGATGGTCCAATATAATGTACAGAAAGGAAGACAGAAAAAGTAGTGTTGTTAGCGTTAAAATACCTCTCATGAAAAAAAAGAAAAACACCTTCTTCATTCTCAAATGTCATTACGAAGTCATTGGGTCAATCAACAAGTTATAACCACCTCAAATCCTTTCTATAATATATTCATATTTATTAAAATACCAGGTGCCTATATCTGTGCAGTCAGGAAGAGAAGAGCTGGGAGGGCCCTAACACTCCAGGAGTCCTGTTATAGTTCAGGCACTGTGAAAGATGGCTCATGTAAATTACCCTGTGTAGCCATTACAAAGACTACAAGTTATAACTATTGTTATCCATGTTACAGATAAGGAAACTGAGGTTTGGAGATGTAAAGTAATTTGCTTAAATTCACACAGCTAAAAAGTGACAGAGATGAGAGTCAAACTTATATCTATCTGATCCCCAAGTTCCATGCTTTTTTCATCATATCACACTGCTTGGTTGTTATAAGTGTGTAATATTATCCTGTGAGAACAAGATTCTCTGAAAGTTACAGCAGAAATTCCAATAACCATCTAGATAGAAAATTGTAAGTCTACAAACCAGGGAGTCCAGTTTCTGTAGCTTTCCTTGGTGTTTGATATAGTTCTAACATTCATCCACCTCTATTGCTTCGGTTTATCACCTGGTTCTCAGTAGACCTGAAAGGGTTATTCTGAATGGATTAGGCATTGGCACTCTCAGTTGTATGCCAAAAAACACACAGGCTTGTTGACCCAACAAGAAAGTGCTTGTAGAGCAGCTTTACATAAACTGAAATCACAGATCTCAAAAACTTTCTCTCCTTCTATCACAGTTTTTTTTTAAATCTGACAATAGACATACACAGACTGTCAAGAAGAAAGGAAAAAACTGTTTTTCATAGGAAGAGTCACTAGAATTTAGTGATAGAAATTAACAGTAAAAAGTAGAGCCTTGTGTTCAATCACTGTCTTCAGGCT
Organism: Furipterus horrens; assembly: GCF_987537825.1. Taxonomy (NCBI): domain Eukaryota; kingdom Metazoa; phylum Chordata; class Mammalia; order Chiroptera; family Furipteridae; genus Furipterus; species Furipterus horrens. The sequence goes on from NW_028327171.1 coordinate 43,011,030, forward strand.
CGCTTTTTAACTGCTTGTGTACTTGGGTTTTCTGTGATGCTTAATTTCTCATTTGCAACACAGCAGTAATTTAAAAGAGTGGCTCTGGAGCACATAAAATTATATTCATAGAGCACTTTGCCTTGAGAAATGTTAGAAAGTCATGCTTGTACGTATGGAGCCCCTAACACTGTGCCAAAGCACAAGTAAAGAAAAATACTAATACTGAGTAGGAACCAGCTGCCTTATGAGCATGGTTCCCTCATCCAAGCAGCCCTGAATGGATTTGTGTGTTGTGGCTGCTGACTTCAACTTCCATGACACTAATGTAGCTGAGCTGTAGGTATGTCCTATAATTCACTGTTACTGGAAGTCACTAAGCTTCCAAATATATTGCATATTAAATAGGTTGTATATTTCTGCCATTCTACATGTCTGTCCCTAACATTTCCGTATAGAGGTCTCTTTATGCTTCCCCTGCTCTTACCTTACTTTCATTGCACCCCTCACTCCCATTGCACCCATACTATCTGCAGCACACTATGACCTTCCTGAAATATTATTCACCTCCTTAGGGAAAAAGAAAAAGAGCTATCAAATACTGTAAACCTTAGGGGGAAAAAATGCTTCCTAGGTGACCACAGTTGACAACTCTACTACTTCGTTGCAACAGAAATGATCAATTTTAAGTTAACCTTCAGACTTTAAGTGGGGTTCCCTACTCCTGAGTCAAGTTCAGTGCTTTGGGTAGGGGATCAGCATGTGTCCATAGAGCAAAAGCTCTTCTCTTTCAGAGTGACATTTATCTACCCAGGCAAAAGTAACTCCATCAGCAGGAACGAGTCTACAGAACAATGACTGTGTAGATTCACCATGAAATATCCATTAAAATCTAGAATCTTCCAGGGCCTTTTAACCAACAAACCTGTAAAGAATTAAATTTTTCTTTCCCTCCTTCCCTCCCTTCCTCCCTTATCCACCGCAAATGATATCAATATTCAGTGTAACTGTTTTAATGTTCCATATGTTATAATAGTAAAAAGGCCATGGGGTGCGACTTCAGTCTTTCGGTACATAAGAAGGACATATACACAAGAAAAAGGGAAGTATCAGAGGCATTTTATAGTTTATCAAGATATGAATACTAGTAACTATTTATTGTAACCAAAAGCTAAATAAACCATTACTTATGATTATCATATAAAAAGCCTCCAAGGATTGCCACAAATAACATTATGACAGGCTGGTGAGACACTCAGTGCTCCCTAAGTTAGGGCTCCGACATGGCTGCCTATTCCACCTGGTATTAAAGGTTCAACTTTCTAGGGAGTGACTACAGAATATAAAAAACCAGCTTGCAGAATAGTTTGAGTCAAGCAAATTGTTAAGAAAAAAAAATCATTGAAACCTATCCTTTAGGCAATTTGGAAAATATCAAAATTATAAATACATATACCTTTTATATAACAATTCTACACTAGGAATTTATTCTCATGAAATACATGTATGCAGAATGACATATATACGAAGTTATTTATGCCATCAAGGTTTGTAATAGTAAAATATTAGAAATAAATGTTCATTAATAAGGAATTATTTAAATAAATTGTAGTAGATCTATGCAGCAGAACTTGGCGCCATAAAAAAGAATGAAGAAGCTCTATATGAATTGATATAGAAAGCTCCAGAAGACCTAAGTTTAAGTTAGCTGTTAAATTTTAACAACATAATTATTTTTCTGGAAAACCACACAAGAAATAACACAATTGTAAGGCAGGGAATTAGGTGGCTGGAGGTCCAGGATGAGAGAGGTTTCCCATGTTTTGAATTTTGAACTAGAGGAAATAGTTTGGTCAGTTAGACCAAAATAATTATTGTGCACAAAGCCTCAAAAGTAAAACATTATAGCCCTGACTGGCATGGCTCAGTTAGTTAAATGTCTTCCTGCAAAGCAAAAGGTCACAGATTTGATTCCTGGTCAGGGCACTTGTCTGGGTTGGGGGCCTGGCCCCTCACACATTGGTGTTATCCTCCCTTTCTTTCTCCCTCCCTTTCCCTCTCTCTAAAATTAAATAAAATTCTTTTTAAAAAAGTGAAACAGTATTATTCATGTATCTTTCAAACTAACATGCAACAGAAAATTACTGAAAATATTTCTTTTATAAGTGTTCTTATACTCCAGAATAAAAATAATTTAGTAAAAAGATAAATCGGGAAATCAGCAATAAAAAGGCTTTAATTATATAGTTTATAACATATGCATATACAGAAACACATTGAAAGACAATTTTTTGCTTTTTACATAGTTATAATAATATCATGTAAGTATCATTATTTATTTTATCAATTAGGAGAACAACAACCATTCTTTATTCTCTTAAATAAATTATATACACCTACAAGATACCAAGTACCAGGGTGGATTCTGGAAATTCTGTGATGAATTAGACAGACCTGGTCTCTGACCTCCTAGACAGTTTTGTTACTTTAGCTATTAAGGCAGAAAAAAGTTTTGTTTTGTTTTTTTGTTTTTTGTTTTTTTAGAATGATACATGCAACGCTCAATAGCAGCTTTCCCAGCTCAGTAAAATAGTCAACATTCAAATGTGAAATGAAAACAGCTGGAGCAGCTGGATACAATTTAACTTTACATGAGAAAAATCCTCAGACATAGATTACCTCCCTGTACACCCTAGCCAGTAACTCCTGTTCAGGACACTCAGTGCACAAGGACAGAGTGGGAACAGACTGCACTCTTCCTCATCTCTCCCTCTTCTTCCTATACATGCACACCCTCCTCAGCCCTCTGCACAGGAGTGCTTTTAACAAGGTCCCATAATTTGGTTGAATTAAATGATAGTTTGCTAGATATATATTGTTTGTGTGATATGTGCTCTATTTTTAGAGAGTCTAGAAGCATTTTGCTTAAAACTTGTAGAAAAATGATTACATGGTCTATATTAGAATTCATTCACATACTTGTTCTTTTCATTTGAGTTTAGACATATATCTAATAAAAAATCTCCCAAAACTAGCCAAGCATACTTTGGTGAAAGGTGACATAGGGGATGGTCTTCAAAAAATAGCAGCAGCAGAGAAGGGAGAATAGGGAGAAGGTGGTGACTGTAATTTCATCTTCGTGCGCCTCCTTCACACACAAGAGACATTATCCTTCAGAAACAAGATGATTCCCACCTGAGAGAACCAGAGTCTGGGGACCAGGGTAGTCCCCAATGAGGGAATTAACTGAAGGCATGAATGGCTAATTGATGCACATTTCATTCAAGCCTGAGTAAATCACAGGAAGGAGACAACATTGAAGCCCACTGCATGGGGAATACCTGGACTGCAAAGATGGAAGAACAGCATAATCCCAAATATTGATAGAACATCAAGAACATGTTGAATAACTAACCTGGTCTAATCACTGGTAATCTGATCAAGTGAATTTCTGTCTTTGCTTCCATTATTCTTTTTAACAATTATTGAACATACACACTTCTGCAGCTATGCACAAGTTTCACAAGCAATAACCTTAGGGAAATAGTATATACTTTGCAAACTCAAGTATCTCTGCTGAATGTTTTTAAGTATTGTTCGGGAACCTTTCATTATGCATAGAAAAGGAAACGGCCTCTAGTATATATTTGCATTGCTTTTGGCTACCAGAATAGTGGATATGATTTGAAGCAACCATTATGTCACTAACTTCATGCTATATAAATAATCCCAAACTGAACGGCCCCAAATAGCCTCAGCAATCTTGAGAAAGAAGAAAAAAACAGAAGGAATCACAATACCTGGTATCAAACTATACTACAAGGCCACAGAAATCAAAACAGTCTGGTACTGGCATAAGATCAGACACATAGATAAGTGGAACAGAACAGAGAGCCCAGAAATAAACTCAGGTCTCTATGGTCAATTAATTTTTGACAAAGAGGGAAGGAACATCAAATGAAGTGAAAATAGACTCTTCAACAAATGGTGTTGGGAGAACTGGACAGGGACATGCAAAAAAATGAAACTAGACCACCAACTTACACCATACACCAGAATAAACTCAAGATGGGTTAAAGACTTAAACATAAGTCATGACATCATAAAAGTCATAGAGGAAAACATGGGCAGTAAAATCTCCGATATCCCCCACAGCAATATTCTTACAAATATATCTCCCAGGGCAAGGGAAATAAAGGAAAGAATAAACAAATGGGACTACATCAAACTGAAGAGTTTCTGCTCAGTGAAAGAAAACATCAGCAAAATTAAAAGGGAACCAACCATATGGGAAAACATATTTGCCAATGATACCTCAGACAATGGATTGATCTCCCAAATATATAAATAACTTTTATAACTCAATACCAGGAAGACAGACAGTCCAATTGAAAAATGGGCAAAGAAACTAAGCCAACACTCCTCCAAGGAGGATATACAGAGGGCCCATAGGCATGTGAAAGAATGCTCAACATCACTAGCCATCAGAGAGATGCAAATTAAAACCACAATGAGATACCACCTCACACAGGTCAGAATGACCATCATTAACGAATCAACTAACAGCAAGTGCTGGCGAGGTTGTGGAGAAAGAGAACCCTAGTGGACTGTTGGTGGGAATGCAGACTGGTGCAGCCACTGTGGAAAACAATATGGAATTTCCTCAAAAAACTAAAAGTGGAAATGTTTTTTGATCCAGCTATTCCACTGCTAGGATTATACCCAAAGAATCCTGAAACACCAATTCAAAAGAACCTATGCATCCCTATGTTTATAGGAGCACTGTTTACAATAGCCTAGTACTGGAAACAGCGTAAGTACCCATCAGGGGATGAGTGAATCAAAAAACTGTGATAATATTCAGCAGAAAGAAAGAAGAAACTCCTACCCTTTATGACAACGTGCATGGAACTAGAGAGTATTATGCTTAGTGAAATAAGCCAGGCAATGGAAGAAAAATACCATATGATCTCACCTAATACAGAAACACAATGAACAAAACAAACAAATGAGCAAAATAGAACCAGAGACATGGAAACAAGGAGCAGATTGACAGTGACCAGAGTGGAGGGTGGAGGTGGAGTAGGGGGAAAAGAAGAAGGGTCTAGTCAAGGAACTAATGTAAATTATCCATGGACATGGACAAGAGGGTGGGGATTGAATGTGGAAGAGGGGGGAGGTGGGTGGGGCAGGACAGCAATGGGGGAAAGATGGGACAACTATAATAGAGCAACAATTTTAAAAAATGGCGATAAAGAAAAGAATCCCAAACTGCCTCATAGTTTGTAAGACCACACATTTTCAAATGTCTAGCACACACAATAGAAATAGTGAGTGCTATATCTTATGCATTTAGATGGGGTGGGGGAGCATAGACATAAATGCTAACATTGAGTGAACTGGTAAGAACAAATTTATTGTTGAAAATTCTAATATCCCACAGAAATAGTTCTGTGTTGCCTACTTAGCACATATATACTGAACACCAAAATGTTTTATTTATTAGAACCATATAGGTTTTTGTGTATTCAAAGAGTAAAACATCAAGATGCCAATGCAATTCTCTTCTGACAATAGCCCACCAAGTGGCATGTGTCTCATTTGGTTCAAGGAGGCCTCATGCAATATAGTAAAGAATATCAATAAGTTCTTTGACAACTTGTTTTTATAAACAGGAAAGATAATATAGATTGTCTTTGGAATTGCTTTTCAACTATATTACTTGATGATTTTAAGGAGTTGATAATAATTTTAGGTCCATAAATATATATGTGACTGGAAATGAAATTCTTTACATAAAGAAAAAGTTCGCTAATGTTTTAAAATTCCTAAGGGATTTGGGACCATCTTAAATCATAAATTCTGTAGTCTTCTGGTTATTATGTAAACTCCATAGTAGCAGCTGATGGTCAGAATAAAATCTTTCCAAATGAATAATTTTGAATATCACCATCTATATTGTAGTTGATAGAGCAATTGAGAGCAAATAAGATGTTGCTTGATTAAGAGGCCTTCAAAAACCTGAACTTATTAGCTCTTCTAAACTTCATCTTCTGGGTGTTCTGCATGGTTCTCCATGGGCTACTTTCCTAGCAGCTATTTTTTCTTCCTTCTTTCATGTTTGTAATTCACCAAACATTTATGCAGCACCTACTATGCACTCGTAGGACCAAACCAGCAAATGAGACAGTGAAAGATTTTGTAGTACAGGTTTAATTACCTTTGGGCCTTCGTTACTCACCAGCTACACACTCACACTATTCCTAATTCATTAAGATTACAAAAGTAATAATTATCCTCTCTTAAATCCTATATTTAGTTGACTAAATGTAAAATCTCATTTCTTAAAGCCAAGTCTATAATAATTTCAGAGGCATGGCAAGTGTGCCATTTCAGTCTGTTAGCTTCTTTCTTAGCCCATTCATTTCAGGCCAAGGTCACTTCACATTTCTTTAAGTACCTTTGAATTCACCTCATCTTATATGTTGACCATTTGAATATCTATTCAGTAATTAATTTTTGTATATATAGTAGATTATATTTAACTCCTAATTTAAGCAAATGCCTCAATGCCCTGATGAAAAGTGAAATATTTGGTAAGTTATATGGGGGGTTTTTTTCCACTAATTTCTAAATTTTTTACTCTTTATGTAGATGTTTTAATATTGTAAAAAAATACAGGTCCTACATTTCTGAAATTCAAAACCAACAAAACTTCCAAAAAGCTACAGAGATCTACAGAAAACTGCCACCAAAAAGCTATTAAAAACAATCTATCAGCACCATTATGTAAATAAAGAATGAACTTTTTAACATTTAAAAGAAATAACATAATCTCAGTGTAAAAGATAGCCCTAATTTAAAATGGATCAATTTAATAATGAAAAATTCACCATGTTGTTGTAGTATTCCTATTTCACCATAAATGGGTGAAAATTTAATCATGAATCACTACTTAGGAACCACTGGTATAAATAATGCCAAGTCTAGACATATGAATTATTTTAGGAATTTCATTTGAAAGGTATTTGTTAAAATCGTGCTGCCTTTATTTTGGATTAAATAAGCTATTAATAGGTTTTGTTGACCAAAATAAGCAAAGTTCTTAAAACTTAAAAAAAAATTTTACATCTGCTTATAGGTAAGATTTTAATGAAACCATTTTAGAAATGAGGAAATCTATGCTATTCTGAAAAAGCAACTTCTAAAATCTTCCAACACTTCTTAGGATAAATCATTTTGGGAGTTTTCAACTGTGTTGGAGAACTTTGAAGATCTGTTGTATCTAAGACCTTAAGCTGGATGTGTAGGGGCATAAAATATTTGTTACCTATTCAATACTGTAGTTTGATTCACATGCACTTTCTAAAGTGAAATCCAGATGTAGAAACCACAAGTTTCCATAAACACTTTCAGGGAGGTGAACAATATAGCTTTCCTGTTAAAAATGAAAAATGGAAAAAGAAAGAAAACAACCCTTTGACAGAGTACTCCATAGCTGTCTTCCAGCTCCTCCCACCTGTGACTGGGAGGTAGTCACTTCAAGGGAAGTCTCATCCCAACCATATGTGAAAATAAAGCATGATGCCTCCATGTCTGAAATTATGCCATTCCCAGATATTTCTGTACAACAACACAGTAAAAATAAAAATGGATTCTGCCCCTATTTGAATTTTTTCTGATTTTTCTTCTAAGTATAAAGGTTCACCTCCTACTTTTCCAAAAATAAAATTTATTTGAAATAAAAATTAAGTAATTTGATCTCATCATGTAGAGTACATTTAGGAGAATGTTGACCTTACTTTATTAGTTATTGAAGTTAAGAGTTTATAGGATAATAATTCTTACTTAGAAAAATAATGAACAATTTAATGATGGAAATTCTATATCAATGATGCCTACAATTATGCCATTTATAAATATGTATTTTTATCAAACATCCCATTTTTCATTCTGAAAGCTTTCTTAAAAGAGGTAAATGGATTATATTGTATCTATACATGTGTATGCCCATAAAGACATGTAGAATTGTAAAATGCTTTATCAAACAAACTGAATTGCATCTTTGCTGTTTTCCCATTATATGTCAGAAATTTCACGCCGTGTGAACATATTCTGAACCTCTGTTGCCAATAATAATTTTAAAAATAATGAGAGAAAATGTATGACAATTTAGTGTATGATAAAAGGAGTTTATAATATAATGTGTATTATATGTGATAATTCATAAGAGTCTAATTGAGAAAACAATGAGGCTTCTTGTTCTGTTAGTCACATATATTAAATTTATATTATATCATACATGTATTTTGATTTACTAGACTCTAAGTTCCTATAGAATATTTTCTGTCTGACCAATCAATTGATGAATATGGGAAAAGTATGCACATTCAGAAATCAATAGATCAATTATAAAAATCTCAAACTCTAGAACTTGTCTCAGAACTCAGCAATCCAACTTCTGTCTACAACTTCATGTACCTGTAATTTGCACTTATGAAGAGTAAGGTTGAGCATTTTTCATATGTTAAGGAGCCATTCATATTTCCCTTTCTATGAAATATCTGTTTATATGTTCCATCCTTATTCTTTTGTATCTAGGATTTCTTTATATATTAAGGAGGTTAGTCCTTTGTTTGATATGTTTCAAATATTTGTCTCTTGATTTTATGCTATGTGTTTTTTGTCATGCAGAAATACTTATATTTTAAAAACTGCAAATTTTAGATATAATTTCTAAAGTCATTGTTAAGAATAGTCTCCCTTCTCAAACACTCAAAGGTTACAAATAAGTTCTGATGTGGAGATTTCTAAAACACAGTCAGACTATGAAAATATAATCCAAATCTCTCTCTCCCTCTCTCTCCCTCTCCCCTGTCTCACCCCCCATGCACATTCTTTCCTATTCCTCCTTCTCTCTTACTTCTTGGCCCTCCTAAGTATTGTTTTGAGCCCCTGGGAGGAGATGTTCAGCTCTCATAATTCATGAATTTAGGAAGCGGAAAGACATGGAAACTGGGGAAGGGTTTATGAACTCAAGTGACAGTTCTCAAGATAGCACATATCAAGGTAGTGACACAAACTGTTGTCATTCACCACTGTGCAGAGAGAAAAGCCAGTTTAATTTAAGACTGTCCTCAATGAATCAGTAGAAATTATTAATTTTATTCCATTTCAACCCTTGAAAACAGGTTACTCTAATATTCTGTTACAAATTGGGAAGTACACATAAAGCACTTCTGCTGCACGCTGAATGAAGGGCCAGGGGTATCGCATCATACTTTAAGTAACAATTGAGTTGCAAGCTGAACTTCTAGCATTTCTAGCACCGTTTTTATGGAACACCATTTTTATTTGAGAGACAATTGGCGAAAAGCTATGGTTTATTCAGATTTGGGTATTTGGTATTTTCTCAAAAACAAACGAAAAGTAAGTATAACCTCAAGGGGGAAAAAATGACAGTATTGCTGCCAATGACAACTTTCAGGTGAAAACTAGAGTTCTGGGAAACTTACATCCATTACTGTGAGGTTTATAGTTTCCTAATACTTAAGCACTGTCCTAATGAGATCAGTGTTATGTACAATTAACAAATGTAATTTTTTGACTTCTGACCAAGATGGAGGCATAGAGAGACACATTGCATCTCCCTCCACAACTAAGAAGGAATACAACTACCTCAAAACTAGAGACAACCAGAAGTTCCAGAAAATTGAGCTGCATGGAAGTCCAACAAACAAAGATATAAAGAAGAAACACTCATCCAGACAAGTAGGAGGTGCAGAGCCAGGCAGAGAGGACGGACGGTGTAGTGGTGGCAGCACATGCGGCAGCGGCAGGAGTGGCAGCGTCAGGCTGGCAGAAAATGCAGTCACACATTTTTAAAAGTCAGGAGGGACACCTGGGGAGTGTTCTCAGCCCCAGACCAGGCCACACAGTTCATGGCCCCAGCACCGGGGAAAATAGAGTCTCATTGCTTCTGACTGTGCAAATCAGTGGGGGTTGGGACAGAGGAAGAAACTGCCTGTCTCTTGGGAGAGTCTGCCTGTTTAAAGGGCCCCCATGGTCCAAGAATGTTTGCAGACCCACTCATCCTGGGAATGACAGCCAGGGCAACAGCTAGAAAAGTGCCAGTCCCATACAAAGTGGGAGATGTGCCTAGAGAAGAGGTGAGTGTTGAGCATGCGGCATTGTTCCCTCTCTGTTCCCTCCCCCATACACAGTGCCACAATGTGGTGAAATGGGTCGCTCTATACTGACAAATACTCAAGACTCTGCCCCTTATAACATAACAGAAGTGACAGCTCTACCTGAGACACAGAGGCAAACAAACACAGGAGCCTGTCAAGGTGAGGAGACAGAGAAGTATGGCCCAAAAGAGGGAATGGATCAAGGTTCCAGTGGGAGAGCTATGCTATGAGGAGATAGCCAATCTAACACATGAGGAGATAACAACCTAACAGATGCAGAGTTCAAAACACTGGTGATAAAAATGCTCACTGGCTTGACAGATATGCTTAAGTATGGCAAATGCATAAAGGATGAAGTGAAGGCTATGCTAAATGAAACGAAGGAGAATCCACACAAAACCAATGGTGAAGGGAGGTAGACCGAGGTTCAAATCAATGATTTGGAACATAAGGAAGGAAAAAAACAGTCAATCAATACAGAATGAGGAAACAAGAATTGAAAAAAAATGAGGAGAGGCTTAGGAACCTCTGGGACAACTTTTTTTTTTTTTTTAAAGACACATTTATTCAGCGTCATGATCAGACTATTACATTTAGCAATCAACAGCATGGGTGCAAAATAAAAAGGAAAAAGGAAAAAAAAAAACTACATTAAAAACCCTTTTTTGGAATGCTTTACACTTTCCACAGAACAGAAACTAAAATAACCTGTTATACAATTAGTCACAAATACAGTCCTCGAGTTTTCTGCCCATTCACATGAGTATTGTCTAAAACATGTCTTCTTTGTAGCAGCTAGGCCCTGCCACCACTGTGCTTGGCTGAGTTCACAAATCTGTTGTAACCTGTAGCTTCCCTGTCACTTCTCTGGCTCTCCTCTCCTGCTAAGCTTTGTTTCCTGGTAGTAATTAAAAACCTTCTGCCACTGCCATAGCTACTGCTGCTGCTGGAACCACCATAGCCACCTTGGTTTCGTGGTTTGGCAAAGTATTGGCCTCCACCACCATAAGGGCCAGAGCTTCTGCCTCCAAAGTTTCCTCCTTTCATGGGTCCAAAATTTGAAGACTGATTGTTGTAATTGCCAAAATCATTGTAGCTTCCGCCACCTCCAAAATTACTTCCATCATTACCAAATCCATTATAGCCATCCCCACTGCCACCATATCCACCACCACCACGGCTACCACCAAAGCCACCTCAACCACTGAAGTTTCCTCCATGACCAAAGTTGTCATTCCCACCAAAACCACCTCCACCACCACCTCCGAAGTTTCCAGAACCACTTCGACCTCTTTGGCTGGATGAAGCACTAGCCATCTCTTGCTTAGATAGGGCTTTTCTCACTTCACAGTTGTGGCCATTTACCATATGGTATTTCTGAATGACAATCTTGTCTACAGAGTCATGGTCATCAAAGGTAACAAAAGCGAAGCCTCTCTTTTTGCCACTGCCTCGGTCAGTCATGATTTCAATCACTTCAATTTTCCCATATTGTTCAAAATAATCTCTTAGGTGATGTTCCTCAGTGTCTTCTTTAATACCACCGACAAAAATCTTTTTCACAGTTAAGTATGCACCAGGTCTTTGAGAATCTTCTCTTGAGACAGCCCTCTTTGGTTCCACAACTCTTCCGTCCACCTTGTGTGGCCTAGCATTCATGGCTGCATCCACCTCCTCCACAGTGGCGTATGTGACAAACCCAAAGCCTCTGGAGCGCTTGGTATTTGGATCTCTCATCACCACACAGTCTGTGAGCATTCCCCATTGCTCAAAATGGCTCCTCAGACTCTCATCTGTTGTTTCAAAGCTCAAACCTCCAATAAAGAGCTTTCGTAGCTGTTCCAGCTCTTTGGGAGACTCTGACTTAGACATGACGACTTCAGGGCAGGAGACTTGAACGATGTTTACTCAGCGGCGTCCACCTGCAGAAAGCCCTCTGAGACAACTTTAAACATGCCAATATCCAAACCATAGGGGTGCCAAAAGGAGAAGAGGAAGAGCAAGAAAGTGAAAACTTATATGAGAAAATAATGAAGAAAAGCTCTCCAAATTTGGTGAAGGAAATAGACATACAAGTCCAGGAAGCACAGAGAGTCCCAAACAAGCTAGACACAAAAAGGACCACACCAAGACACATCATAATTAAAATGCCAAAGGTGAAAGATAAAGAGAGAATCTTAAAAGCAGCAAGAGAAAAGCAGAGAGTTACCTACAAAGGGGTACCTATAAGACTATCAGTTGATTTCTCAAAAAGAACTTTGCAGGTAAGAAAGGACTGGCAAGCAGTATGCAATGTGATGGAAAGCAAAAACTTACAACCAAGATTACTCTATCCAGCAAAGCTATCATTTAGAATGGAAGGGCAGATAAAGTGCTTCCCAGACAAGGTGAAGCTAAAAGAGTTC